>NC_142526.1:33852671-33877671 GCF_964205215.1 Stylophora pistillata
AGTTGTACTTTCCTTTTGTATTCTGCAGGGAACTGTCTCTGGCAATTTCCGCTGGTTCTGGCCTTCTCTTAGAGCCCTGCAAATGCAAGTTTACGATCGGATCAGGCATGGCCGACGCCATATTGTAGCCTTGCCTAATGAGAGGTACTGGGATCGACATGGCTAAAGTGTGACTTCCGGTTTCGGTGCACCTCAGACCCGGGCTCAGTGCTTCACAGTGAACTACAAATGCTACTAGTTTAACTAAAACTTTAAATATCGATTAAGGTCACCAAGTGCTTGGGACTAGAGACAAAAAATTATCAAACAATGGCATCAAAAATGATCTGATAATTAACAAAATGCGAAAATTATGCTAGCATTGCTACTTGGCAGAAATTAGGCTAGTTTGCTCGAATTATGCCAAAAATTATGCTAGCATAATCTATGAATGCCTAGCTGAGCTCCTTGTCTTTTCCAGCTAATGACTGGTTTTGGATCACCAGTGGCACTGCAGTTTAGCGTCAAACTGTCGCCCGAGACCACAAAAACCTTTCCAGGAGGCCTAACAGTAAACTGGGGCAGGGAGACAACCACCAAGGGAGTTCTTTTTACAACACTTCCTAGGAGATTTCTGGCCGTGCAGAGATAGTTGTCAGAGTCGCTTTTTCGGACCTCAAGGAGCTTGATGACACTGCTGTTGAACTGAACCCTCCCATGAGGTAACTGACCAAATGACTTGCTCCATGTGACTTTAGGATGTGGGTGGCCGGTAACGTGACTAGTAGGGAGAGTGACGTCACTTCCTTCAATGGCGAGGAGAGGTCCATGATGGAAAAAAAACACGTGGACGAACTAAGAAAAAGTAGATTTGTACATGAAGGAGCCCACATATGATTATTATTAGAACACCGCCCAAACATAGGTCTAACGGATAAGATGAGAGAATATATCTTCCTGTTTGGCTGGAACGCCCACGTAGATATCTCTCAACTGGTGCGAAGTTCTTAATAGAGACCTTAAGATCGAGGTTTGGCCATCTTACCGCAAACGGCAAACCGCGGTTTGCCGTTAGCGGTTTCACGTTAGCAGTCTGCCCATGTTTGGGACTTAAGATTCGCGGGTGGTAGCACTGATAAATTATGAGAAAATAGTACAAAAACAAGATTGCTGCTGCCCGAAGGTGATATGTGGATTAACGTGTTTGTTGGATTTTATTGATTACTTAATGATAGCAGAACAGTAAATCTTTAATCCTCTTTGAATTAGTCAAGACTAAAAAGATCTGCTGGACATTATGCAGCTTGACGATAGTAGTTCTGAAGGTTCGTTGTCGAGCAATGAAGATCTCGATTTCTTATTTCTTGAAGCAGCTTTGTATGCTTGGCCATCTGAACAGAGCCATTAATGGAAAAAAAATACTTATTCATGCATTCACATATCATCGGAATTTGGCCTTTGTTTAACCTCAAAGTAATCCGACCGACAAAACAGTTTCAACAACAGGGACCTTAAGATCGAAGTTTTTAGGCATTTCCCGCGAACCGCGAACGTCAAGTAGGCACGTGACCAGTGCCTTGTCGTCAGGTCTGCAGTTTCAGGTTCACGTTTTGTACGGATGGACCACGCTCTAGAGGTAAGTGATTTATCACAAGGTTTTTTTTGCACCCAAAGCATCAATTCCCACGTTTTAGAACTCTTTCGCTTATTAATTATCGAATTCTTTTTCTTAGAAACGTAATTTTGAAGACGATTTCTCAACTAAAATAGAAGTGAACGAATGAATGAAAACAAACTTGGCGGCCGGCTATTTGTTATTTGTTATTTGTTATTTGTTAATTTGTTAAGATGGCCAAACCTCGATCTTAAGGTCTCAAACATTGAGTCCTGGCCAAAACTGCGTAAACATTAATGGTGCGTACTGTAATAGATCCGTTGAACCTAAACACGTCAGAAGTGGCTTCACGATGCCATAACACATATATTTTTTTCTTCAACGATAATTTAGATTGTTTCAACCGACACAGTTAATTTCTTTTTTGTCAGAAGGTACCCCTTTTAGCGGGGATGACTCCCGCCAAGAAAGGGGAAAAGACCATGACAGAAGGCAGCAACAACGAGAGCGTTGATACCAATGTTAAAAAATAAGCTTTTCTTTCTGGCTTATTTAAATTTGAGGTTCTTGACCATGATCAAATTAACTTACCATTGACCTCTAACTGCACAACGGCTCGATCCTTTCCTAAGATGTTTGTTGCTGTACACTGATACGAGCCTGAGTAGTTTTCTGTCACGTTTTGTAGCTGTAACTTTCCCCCTGAAGCTGCTGGTTTACTGATTTCTGATTTATTGCCTAATTTACTCCACACTATCACCGGCTCAGGATTACCGCTAGCTGAACATTGAAAGGAGGCTGATCTACCTTCGTTAACCGTCAAAGTCGCAGGAGAAGCAACAACAGTAGGAGATGAAATCGATGGACCAGGTTCTCCTTTGGTTCCCGGCATGCCTTTGTTTCCTCTTTCTCCTTTCTGTCCTTTGGTTCCAGTCTCTCCCTTTAAGCCTATGGATCCTATGCTGCCTTGCTTTCCTCTCTTTCCTGGTGATCCCATAATTCCTCTATCACCTTTATTTCCACTCTGTCCTTTCTGTCCTCTCCGCCCTCTATTTCCTTTCGGTCCAGGTCGACCGGGAGGGCCTGGTGGACCTGACCTGCACGTGGAATCCTTGGAGTGACAAAGTTGAAGTAAAAGCTTGTTGATTCTGGCCATTGTTTCTGCTTTGCGTAACTTTTCTGTTTCGTTCTTTACATTCCGCTTGTTTCTGATATTTCTAAGGGAATGGATATCTACGAAAAAGACAGTAAAATTGCTAATTGCATATATTCATCACAACGACAAATGAGGAAAAGTTATCTGTCAAACATATTTCACTGAGACGTCATTTCCATTCATCAGGAAAATTTTTGCAGAATTTTCTCTTATCATTCTTTTGTTAAACGTTTTGCCCGTTCTTACACTTCCCTATTGGAAACAGCGCTTTTTTTTTTTTTTTTTCACACAAATTTCTGATCAGGAATGCAAACTCCTTCAGACAAAATTTAACAAACCGAGCTCAAACAAGTCCTTTTTTTTTTTTCAACAAAGAGGTTTTTTATGAAACACATCCTCTAGTTATCTTCACCTAGAGTAATTCACCGGACTGAATCATTAAAAGCGTGACCTCAAGAAAGTCGGTTTAATTTGTCCGCTTCAATAGACGGGCAGTGATTGGTCGACGTTATCAATTATGCGTAACCAAATTTGAGGGCGACCTCGCTCTGAAGAGCCCCTATCGAATTAGAGAAGAAGGGGCCAGAATTGGCCAACTAGGCCTCGTAAAACTCACTTTTCTGAGATTAAAAATGTTTAATTCTAAATAAACTCACGGCTATGGTTAAGTTTAAAGGAGAATTTACAGTTTGCGCCTAAAATAAACGATTTTTACGAAGTAGATATTAAGTCCAGTTGAAAACACACAAAGATTTGGGCATTTTTAGTATGAAAGGCTATGTCGGCTAGACGTGCCGACACTTACACCAACGAATCAGTGAACAACACAAATGATCGGCAATCGGACAACCCCTCAGGGATCAGCACGACTTGGAGCCAAAAGACATCACACAGAATTTTCGAATCTTAAGGAAGTGTCAGAACAAAGTCATTTTTAAGAGAGATTCTCTGAAAACCGTTACTACCCTCGAACAATCAACTCACAGCAAATGGCAGACTATTCTTTATTCTGACAGAATCTTGAATAATGTCCTACGGGAACCTTTATCCATTACAGTTTGAAAATGTTTCATCCGAATTACCTAAAAAACTGCACGTTTCAAGCGAGCGCGCCATTGTCCTGAGCCCAGACATGAATAACAATACGCCTGTCAAAGTAAACAATGCCCATCGTGGAGTGTTGATTTCTTCACAGTCGAATTTTAAAGTGGTTCTTATCGTCAGCTGTTAAACCTTGCCCTAACGGACTGTATTATTATTATTAGGGATGGTAGCTCTTTCCGTAGCTTTTTGAAACCTTGCCCTAACGGACTGTATTATTATTTTATTATTATTATTAGGGATGGTAGCTCTTTCCGTAGCTTTTTTAAACCGTACACAAGTTTAAGTTTTCGTCAGCGTTAAAAGGATCTTCGGACAATGTTTTTCCAGTAACGTTTCTAAAAGTTGTCACAGACTTTATGCTGGATAACTTAATCTCATGTCTTTCTTAGCTTGATATTAAATATATTTTCGCTCTAAAATGAAAAGATTTTAAGCGATATGACTTTCCGACAAACGACAATCTGTTCCTGATGGGAAAACTGAGCAAAAACAAACATTTGGATCGTACAACCAAGGACTGAGTCACAGGGTAAAGCAGTTGTACGAAAATTTTCGCGTTGCTATATATTTGTGGAGGATGAAAATTTCTAAGTGACCTCTGGTCTATAAACTAGATGTCAGTCAACGTTTTAAGCATAAATTTTTAGCCTGCACGAAAAGGCCTTAACCTGAGAGCCTTCAGCATACGGGAAGCAGTCAGACCACGTACACATTACATTCTACTTCCTGCAAGTAATTGCCTTACAGTGTTTCCTGCAAAGCTCAATACAGATGATCTCCAGCAGAGAGGAAGCTTTACAAACACTGGTTGAGATACATATCTTATTAGACATTTTGTTGTGTAGTATCGCTGGGTATTTTTACGAGTTGTGCCGTATTTTGACGAGCCCGTAGCTGGTTTAAATTCACCTCGCTACGTGATTCACTGAAGTCAGGAAGTTAAGTGTCTCAGCAGTTACCTCACACGCACTCATAATGTCACGCTTTGTGCAGTATCTCTCGGCTCTTTGATTCGATCAAGAAGATTATGTTGTATGGAAACATGAATGAGATCATAGCCTGGCTAACCCATCCATTACTGTGATGATCAATGAGACATACGGAGGAAATACAAAAACATTTTAAGTGACAATAAATAAATAATAAATAAATAATGAATAAAGCATTAGATATAATATCACTTTCGTCGTGACCAAAATTCTCTATTAACCCTTTAACTTCCGGAAGTGAATAACATGTAACTTGTCCCCACAATATCCATACATTATTATCCAACTACACCTAGACGAGTACAAATAACACCATAGACGAGTACAAATATCACGCGGTATTTGCACTCGTCTATTGTAGAGTACCGGTTAAACAGGTTTCGTCGCATCGCGCAAGCAAAGAATTGGATTGTAGTTACGAAAAAAAAAAAAAGATGGTGGACAATTTGAATCTTATTTCCGACGAGGAAGAGTCAGAATGGCTGGCAAATATAGATCCAAGTTCATTAGATGAATCCAACGAAGAAAAAAAGCTTGACGACCAGAAAATTTCTTCATTTAATGAAGAAAATAGAAACAGCAACACAACAACGCGCCAATTCCGTTACGCTTCGCATACTTCTGTCACGCACTCCCTGTAAATAAATATCGGCGAAATTCGCCCGCACTGAAATAACAGTTTGGCGTGTTGGATAATAAATAACTTATTAGGCGTTTTGTTGTGTAGTATTGCTGAGTATCCTCTCTCGTTATTTGTATTTAGACTCGCCCTACGGGCTCGTCAAAATACGGTACAACTCGTAAAAATACTCAGCGATACTACACAACAAAACGTCTAATAAGATATATTTATCCGGCAAAAAGGTAATGAGAATACTCAAACTTATCAGGTAGAAGTCAGTTGTTATCGTGATCTAACTAATCTACAAGGAAATGTGTAGCAGCTATGGGGGGGGGGGGACTTAAAAATCAGATATAGGGAGTTAAAGGATTAACTACAGTTAAACGTTGATGCATCGATGGATTTGCTACCTCTCTAAGCACGGTGTAAATATTCCTTTTCAGTACTGAATCACTCTGGACCGTTGGCTTCAAACACAAGAGGAGAACAACTCCATTCGGCTTAGCTGAGGTTTCCAGAACACGACACGTTGAACATTTTATCATTCAGCAGTTCTTTATTTTTGACCGTCACACGACTCTTTATACTACATTCAGGTATTACTTTCGGATGTTTTGTAAGTCAACAAATTTACCGGGTAGTCTGCTTGTGCTAAGATAGTCTTGTGAGTGGATGTGGTCTACAACTCACACCGAACGTTGTGGGCACTTTTACGAAAATAGATCATTCCTTTTAAAAGAAGATATACCGATTTTGTTATCATTTATTTTCATTTTATGCTGGTTTAAATCCAGTTCAACCCTATTAAACCCGACACAATAGAGCACAATCGACAAAACTTTAGTGATGGAAGAAACGAGGGAAAACTTTGCCTTTGCTACGGTGCAAAATTCACATCCGTCTTGGCAAGTGTCATTATGAACCTCTTGTTATTATGATAACAAAGTAACCTTGATATTCTGTGTCAAGCAAACTCGATCCTAGCTCAAGTTTTTAGGCCTGAGTTTGGCCAATAACCGTGCCTTGGACTGCTGAGGGTGTAGTGGATCATTTTTCACTCAATACATCAATTTTGTAGTGGGGAAAGAATTGAAAACTGGAAGTCTACTTACCTTCCCTAATGGATCACGTACGAGTTGCTCGAAAGCTGGAGTGAGGGGGCGGGGAGGGGGTGGGGCAATATGCTATTTGATAACAGACAGCAAGCACCTTTAAAACGTTTATTTTGAAAACTTCGCGACAATTCTATAACACGATAATGATTATGATGATGATGATGAACTTTATTCATGTGTCAATTATAAAATAGCAGTAAGAAAACCACTAAGTAAGGACACAACAAGATAATTTAGATAAAATAATAAATAACTAAGTATTAATATACGATGAAATAGCAAAAAATATGCGAATAAATAGCATAAAATTAGTGGTCAGCAGAATTAAGCTAGGGGACCTTAAGACGTGGTGGGGGGGGGGGAGGAATAGTCTGAGTCTAACTAAGATATAACTAAGAATCATGCACTGCAAAGACGTGGGGGGGGGGGGAGGAATAGTCTGAGCCTAATTAAGATATAACTAAGAATCATGCACTGCAAACCAAGCAGCCCACACAGCCACCATCGCCCATTAACATTTTCAAATCCATTCCTCAAACTGCCCTCTTAAAACCCGCTAGTGAATTCAACGTCCTAATACGGGAAGGTAGCTTAGCCCATAGCACAGGTCCTAAATACCTAAGGGAATGCCTGCCATAATTAATAGAGTTAAATCTTGGAATAGTAAATTCTTTATACACTGTGTGATTTGCTGAAAATAAATCTGTATATAGCTTGGTGCTAGCTTAAATTTTACTTTATACATGATGGTCGCTATATCTTGCAATCTACGGTTCACTAAGGTGGGCAATTTAGCCCATTCTAACAACTGCCTATAGTTAGCGTTCCAGTCACGGAAAACTGCCCTAAGACCCCTCTCCTGGACATGCTCCAGTTTTCTTGCATCACTTCCCCTACAAAAGTGCCATACGGTACTGCAGTAAGTCAAATAGGGCAAGACTGCAGCCTTATACAGCTGCAGCTTAGCAGTGGTTGGTATCAAGTTGCGCAACCTTACCATTACTCCCACTCTCTGACTAGCTTTTTTGCAAATCTCACTTATGTGGACATTAAAGGTCAATTGATAATCAATGCGTACACCTAATAATTTAATGTTCTGATCGTGGGAAACTCTATTACCGTCTATGTCAATAGCGATAATAGCGCTAAAGTTACAATTTAGGTGATTTTTTTCCTTTTTTGTTTTTGTTTTTGTTTTGTTTTGTTTTGTTTTGGTCTTTTTAACTGTTACGATAACAGTATATCGTCTATCAATATAATTTTATAAAAAGGGAAAAAATTGTCTCCAAGGGCCTGGTGGACCTGACGTACGGGTGGGATCCTTGAAGTGACAGAGTTGAAGTAATTTTTTTTAATATTATTATTTTGGCCGTTGTTTCCTCTTTTTAAAAATTTTCTGTTGCGTTATTGACATTTCGCTTATTTCTGTGAAGTTTAACTATTGGACTGAAGACAGTAAAAGTTTTAGCTGCACTACGGCAAATGCACAACTAAGTTAAAATTGTCTGTCAAACATATGTCTTTGCAACGTCATATATACATTCATCATCAAATGAATTTGCAGAAGTTTTTCTAATCACTCCTTTGATAAACGTTTCCTTCCAGCTCTTATTCCGTTATGCAAAGCCCTACCGACAAAATTTAAAAAACTGGGTTTCTATCTCAAACAAGCGGTTTTTTTTTCTAACAAACAATTTTTTCTTATACACATCTTCTAAGTATCTCTGACTATAAAAATTGACTGCATCGCATTGTTCAGAGTGTGACCTAAAGAAAGTCGATCTGTTTGCTTCAGTGCACCGGAAACTGAGTAAATAAAACGTTTGGATCGTATAACCAAGGATTGAGTCACGGGGTAAGGCAGTTGTTGTACGAACATTTCCCGTTGCGATATATTTGTTTAGAATGAAAAATTCTAAGTTAGCTCTTTGCTATAAACTACATATAAATCCACAATTATTTAGCTGAAACTTATAATCTGCACGAAACGAACTTGACCTGTAAGCCTTCAGCAAACGGGAAGCAGTCAGACTGGGTACACGACATATTCTACTTCCTGCAAGTACTTACTTCACAGTTTGTCCTGCAAAGCTAAATACTCGTGATCTGAAAACATATTCAATTTGATTCCTTCAGCAAAGAGAAATATTTATAAACACCCGCTAAAAAAGACTCAATTATTCTGCAAGTTGTTTAAAAAATTTCAAAGGCTAATTGGATTTTTCTGTTTTATTGATTTTCTGAGGAGTTCCCGCATACTTTTACTTCTGGAAATACCAACCTAAAAATGTGGAACTACTGTCCTTTTAAATTCTTCTGAAAATATCTACATATACTTCGATTTGGCTGAAGCTCTCACACGATTCCCTGACGAAGAACTAGTTAAGGACACCTTCTCGTCTTACATGTTTAAATATATTACTAATTCAGATACAAAAAGCGATCTTGAATGAGCTGCAATAATTTATTTTGTTATCAACAAAACTCACCAGGAGCTTTTTGGATCACTTCTATATCTGCGCGGTCGTTAGGCGCCGGCTTGCTCCGTGCATCCCTTTCAAGATCATTTAATCTATTCTTGTGCTGGTTCAACTCCAGTTCAACTCTAATAAACCCGACACAGTAAAACACAATCGACAAAAGTGAAATGATGGAGGCAAAGGAAGGAAAACTTTGCTTTTGAAAAGCCATGTCATTAATTAGTTCCATGATTCAGCGCCAACTGAAGAATCTGTAGTCAGTTGCTGCTGGCCGCTACGGGATTCATGAGGTCAGGAAGTTTAATGTTTCAGCAGTTACCTCACACATACCCATAAATGTCACGTTTTCTAATCTATTATTTCTATGGTTTTTCCGAAGCATCAGAGAATTAGGGGAGGGATGTTTCACTCCGCTTTTTGAACTTGATTAGTTGATTAGTTACCGATACCTCTATATGAAGCATCGAAAACAACCCTTTCTTAATATCTCTCAACGATATCGTGCGCGTGTTTTTTCTAGCTGCTTGTTTTCAGATTATTGTGCCATTCCAAGATCAACATTTCAACAATAATCGTCATCCTGTTGCTACGTACGTGTGCATGTGTAACGTAAAGATTGGGTCACTTGCACGAGAGGAAATAAAAAGAAATCGAAAGAAGCACAGTTGCCTCGTTTTTGTGATTCTCCCTAATGTTGATGTTACTGTTTTTTTTTGTTTGTTTGTTTTTAGTTTTTCTTCCTTTGTTCTATCAAGATGGTTTGTTGTACACTTTACTGCGATCTTATGACTGTATAAGAGTCAATGCGCAAATAGAATTAACAAATTAAATTAAAGTGAATTCAATTAAAAATAGAGTACCAATTGTTATTATAATGAGTCATAGTGTGTCAGTTCATTGTTCAACTATTGATCGAATCCCTTCCAAGCTGTTTTAATAGCAGTTCCCGACTACATTTCAATTGTGGATGATGACGACCGGAAATTCTTTAAAGTCAGGTTTGATGTCATCGTCCGTACTGCGCGACTTTTGTCGTCGATTCGATCAGGAAGATTTGATTAATTTGGAAACATTACTAAGATCGCAGAAGGACCTCTCTTTTAATTTGTTAATGCGGTGATAAACAAGAAATACGAAGGAAACATAAAAACATTGCTAGTGATCATGAATAAAGCATTGGATATAATACAACTTTTTGGACGCATCGTGATCAGAAATCTCTATTAGCCTGTTAACTTCCAAAGGTAAATGACATGTAACTTCTCTGTTGAGAACGACTCAATAAATCCGCGGTTAAACTCAATGTTTTACTTTATTTTGATTGAGAAACAAAACCTCCATGGCAAATACTCGGTCTGCGCAAGGCAAAAAACTCGAACTAAGTAAAAGTACTTGACATTTGATGCCTGCCACTCATTTCTAAATATGGTACAGTGTAACACGACGTCACGTTCTCCTGAACATTCTCCCTACAATACTTATACATTTCCCGGCAAACAGGTAATGAGAAAACTCAAACTTATCAAGGAGTTTGGCCAATAACCGCAACTTGGTCTGCTTAGGGAATAGTGGAACATTTTTCACTCCCTACTCCAGTTTCGTAATGAGGCAAGAATATACAGACGGCTAAAAGCTAGCATATCTCCCCTCCCCTAGACGATGCACGACTTACTCGAAAGTTGGCGTTAGGAGGGGAGAAAATAGTGCGAGAAGACAGTGTGAGACGATAACTGCGTTGTAGAAATGTAACAAACCGCAACATGCAACAGAATGAAAGAGAAAAACCGTCGTTTAATATTGCAAATGTATTTAACGGCCTTAAGCAAGGGACTTGCCCCCATAGCAGCATCTAAATGGCACCTCTACATTCAATGGTATAATACCGCTTTAACAAACTTACTTTATGATAATGTAAAGTTGAGTAAGTTAGGTCACTAATAACATGGAGTATATCAAGCCAGTATCTAAAGCCTCAATTAGACCTTAGAACCATAGTAACAACCAGTTGAGTTCTAATACTTACATACACTCGAGGATAGAGGGGTAGCTATCGCTTATATAGTATTAAGCTTTAGTAAGACCATTCGCTGGTGGCCAGGCTATACTCAGTGTCAGTGTCAACTGATAACAAAGATAACAAAACTGTCCGTGGCTGGAGTCAGACTCGAGCCCGAGTCACGTTCGAGCCCGAGTCTAGTTCGAGTCACGAGTCAAGTCCTTGTCGACTAAATTTTTCCCGTTTTTTACTTTTGGTTTGTTTTATGTATCGAAATGATGCACCAGGGATACAAGAGCATCTAATTTTAGGGTGCTAGTTTTTTATTATCATTATTTACAACTATAAGGATAGTGTATCGCCTATCGATACAATATTTTTACAAAAAGGGAAAAATTAATTTGACTCGAACTTAACTCGTGACTCGAACTTAATTCGAGCTCGACCTTGACTTGTTCTACGGTATGGCTCCCATGGCTGCCGACGGCGGCGACTAAATCTAGTTATGCTGCGAATTGATAAAAGTTTTGCAATGTGTCCTGCGTTTTCTAACGTGCCATTTAAAAGTTTTCTAAACTAGTTCCTGTTCATTCACATTGTTGATTCAGTAATCAAACTGCTTTTTCTTTTCTTCCAATAGCTAAATAGAGTTATGTGAAAGTATCAGTTATGTATTGGGAGTAAAGTCACTAATAGGAGTAAACATATCACAAACAACGAAACATTTAACAACCATAAAGCTTCAGAAAAAACTGTTTTAGACCTGTGTTCTTGAATCGGTAGAATTATTCGAATTTAAGTTTCTGTTAACAGGAGTGAACGAGTGAGTGATATTGAGCCTACGATACCGGCAGGTGGTTTGAACCTAGTTATGTTGTTGTTTCTATGGTGACGGCCTCAGTTTCATTTCTGTGAATTTAAGGGAAAGAGTACGTCTAAAGTGAAACCACCTGGCTCCTCGGCTATCTTTTTTATTTCCGAGATATCTTCCGTTTAGATTGGACGTGTGGCAACCATAGTACCACCACGCGCCAGTATATCTTACAGCACAGTTAGTACTCCCGATAATGTCATTATCTTTGTCTTTTGTGGAAAACGTCATGTTATTATGATGTTCTAACGAATCTCCAGCTGTCCCTGAATATGAACCCACTTCAAGTCGATACCGCGCCTGCTCATCACCAATGTTAAACTTTCCGTATTTTGCATATGCTCTAACTCCATTCCAGTCCTCTAGGTCCACTCGAAGAGAGCTTGATCTAGCAGCCGTCAGTCTGTGGATCTTGTCGTTTCCTAACCAGAACCCGCCAGTAAGCCGACCGAAGCCTATTTTGTAGTCGCGCCATCCCCGATAGAAGTCTACCCGGCCATCCTGTCTTCTCTGAAACACGGTCCAGCCTCCACCGTCAGTGCTCATGTCACAATAAACATTGAATTGTCCTTGACCATCTGGGTTAACAGAGTATACTCCGTTCTGAGTATGGCCTGATTTTAACACATCTGAACAATCTCGATCTGAAATGAGACAAACACTGCTCAGCGATTTGAAGATTTTTGAAAATGAGGTTTAAACGTTCGATACGAATTTATCGCATCCTCCTCGTCCTCTCCCCACTTAGGTTCTCTCATGTGACCTGCTGTAGATCATATTTGCCAGCAGTTTCAATAGAAACATTAGAAAAGTCATGTTCTCCAGTGTGAAAGTAGTAAAATATAGTACTATATCTATCTCGGCAGCATCAGACTCATTAGTTTTGGAGCAAGGCGTTTTATCTCTACATGTATTTCGCGTGCAAGATATGCGCCGAAACCTTCCGAAGAAACATGAAACATGAAACATGAAACAAACATCGTTTTCTTACAAATTGAGTTTAAAAGATTAAACAGAGAATAAAACTGAGATTTAATCTCCCTCACTTAAGATTTTAACTATTTATCCAATGAAGCTAAATCTCACATCAGAGCAAAAGGAGACCTAAAGAAGTGAAAAAAAACCGTCCCTCGTACTTTGCCAAAATACGTCTGGAATGTCAAGATGGCACGTTTCTTGCAACCTCTACCACGCCCATAAAAGGCATCACCAACCTTTAGGAATTATCTCAACGTAGCTGACAGTGTCTACAGTAAACAATTTTGCACTTGTGGCCACACAAACGTAATATCCCGAGTCTTCCACTTTCACGCTTTTTATAATCAGTGAATCTTGTAACCTTTGGCTCCTTCCCAAAGGCAGTGCTGATCCAAGTCTCTTCCATTTCATGACTGGTTTTGGATCACCAGTGGCGCTGCAATTTAACATCAAAGCGTCGCCGGCAAACGCAATAGTTTTCGCGGGTGGTTTGACAGTGAACTGTGGTAAAGATACCACGATTAAGGCAAATCTCTTTACATCACTTCCTACAAGGTTCGTGGCAGTACATAGGTATGTGTCTGAATCACTTTTACGGACGTTAAGAAGTTTGATGACACTGCTGTTAAGCTGAACCCTCCTATGAGGTAAATGACCACCAAATGACTTGCTCCAAGTGACTACAGGCTGTGGATGGCCAGTCACGTGACATATTGGAAAAGTGACGTCACTCCCTTCAACGGCGTGGAGGATCCCAGGGTAAAGAGTAATACGTGGACGAACTGTGAGAATTCAAATTAAGTTATGTCATGGGTGTTTTACTTAGTTCACTACGTATTACTCCACCAAAAGTCAAGTAAAATACATAGATCGGACAGGAGCCCCTAAGCAATGGGCTCCTGGATGGAATTTTTCTTTTGCAAATATATTCAGGTACGAAAACGACATGTCAGCCTCTTCACTAAGAGGTGTTACATGAACAATGGGATGTTCGATCTTTTCGTTCCTTACATTGGCCGAACTCAGTTTAACACGTGAATAAATAAAGGTCGGCGTTACAGCTAAAACAGCCGCCAAAATAAATGGAGATGAATCAGTTTGACACTGACATAACGTTTGTCCTAGCATGCATTTATCCCACTCGTTGATACGTCTTCAGGGAAATGATAAATAAATAAAAAGAGACAAACAAATGTGAAAGTAAGAAATCCTGTTTAAATCTCAGATTCAATTGGTTGGAGACTTCACCCCCATTAATCTATTAATAGGTCTCCTATTCACGTAGCTCGTCTCGGTTTAGTTTCAAGAGAAAAAAAAGAGGAACTTACCGTTGACCTCTAACTGCACTGTAGCCTGATCCTTTCCAAGGATGTTTGTAGCGTAACACCGATACATTCCCGAGTCGTTTCCTGTCACGTTTCTCAACAGCAATGCTTTCCCTGAAACCACTGCTTGACTGAGTTCTGATCCATTGTTCACTTTACCCCACACTGTTGTAGGCGTGGGATTGCCGTTAGTCGAGCACTGAAACAAGGCCGATCTACCTTCGTTAACCGTCAAGGTCGCAGGAGAAACAACTACAGTAGGAGATGAAATGGATTGACCAGGCTCTCCCTTGGTTCCCGGTATGCCTGTCCCTCCTCTTTCTCCTTTCTGCCCTTTGGCTCCAGTCTCTCCCTTTATCCCGAAGGGTCCTTTACTGCCTTGCTTTCCTCTCTTTCCTGGGGATCCCATCTTGCCTCTATCCCCTTTATCTCCAGTTTTCCCTTTCTGTCCTCGTCGCCCTCTATTTCCTTTAGGTCCAGGTGGACCGGGAGGGCCTGGTGGACCTGACGTGCAAGTGGAATCCTTTGAGTGACAGAGTTGAAGTAAAAGTTTGTTGATTTTGGCCATTTTTTCCTCTTCTTGAAAGTCTTCTGTTTTGTTGTCGACATTTCGCTTATTTCTGTTGAGTTTATGGGACTGGATATCTATAGGAAAGACAGTGAAATTTATAGCTTTACATTTCTATCACAAGGGAAAATGCACAACTAACGAAAAATTGTCTGTCAAACATATATCATTAAAACGTCATAATCTATCCATAATCACAAGAATTTCGCAGAATTTTTACTTATTATTCCTTGGATGAACGTTCCTTCCAAACCCTAATTCCTTTTTGAGAACAGCTTCTTTTAAAGGCTAATTAATATTAATTTCTATCCAAGAATGCGAAATCTTTCGGACAAAATTTAAGAGACTGATTTCCTATCTCAAACAAATGTGCTTTTTTTCTTCAACAAACTATTTTTTTTTTCCTAAAACGCATTTTCTAATTATCTCCAGCATTTTAAACTGCCGGCTGGTACGGCGTGACAAAGGGCAATAAACGTTTGTAACCTTGGCTTTTGTATATGTGTAACTGCAGATTGTGTGGAGGCAACGTGGACCCCGGACCGAGGCCTTTCTATCACGTTTTTTTCGGGTACTCTTGCCTTGAGGCGTTGTTTGAAATTCAAAAGGCTCTTTCAAAACGATTCTGTAGAAGAGTTCCAAGCAATCTTATTGCTTCGCCTATAATGAAACCATATTTCACGCTTGGTGGGCGGCACGAGGCGAAGTGCGTAAATTGGAAGGTCTCGGTCGGCTTGCGGTGGGTTTTGATATCCAGGATGGAATCTTCTGAAATCTTTCCCCTTTTGACAGAATGGTTCGGGGAGAGTGATTTGGTTCTCTGATATCTCGGCCGTAAATTTCATAGTCGGATGAAAGTATTTAATATTGCTCAAATTACCCCTTTTCCATTGTGGCTTTCAATCAGTAGACTTACACTTTTACGTAGCGATCCTTTTGCAAGAAATTAAAAAAATTGTTGAGTCCCAGTATTCCAAATGAGGTTGTCCTTCCTGGAAAGGTTTGACGTTTGTATTCTGCTTTTCGCCGTTTTTGCTTGTAATGCGCGTGTGAGAGTTACCTATTACCCATGTCTCTTGCGATAGAAAGAGGGAATAGACCCTTTTACATATATTTGTCTTTTTCAGAAGGAAAACACCTATGCACATTTTTTTAAAATTGTAATAACAGTAGGTGACTGAATTAACTTGTGATCGTTGGCCTTCAGCGCAACGTGCTCTGCTTCTTTTTAAAGGCAATGGCAATATGACACATACAGCACATAAGGGTGAAAAACTGGAAGAACTCGACCGCTATCGCTAATAGCGTGACCTTCATAAAATAAATAATTTTTGTTCACTCCTACTTCTTGTGGAATTATTTGTCAACACCAGGCTCAAACTGCGTACCGCCAGAAAGTAGAGTAGAAAACCAGGTAGAAAACTATGTGACGGTCACAGTAAGCAAAATGGCTCTTCTTGGGAAAGTGATAATTGGTAATTCAACGCAGCTAGCATTTTAGTGAGCACGTTTTTGGGGATCAATTATGGGTTAGTAAGGAATGATGAAAAATTAAAGCTTCTTACAGTTATCATTAACTTTCTTAGAATGTCCACGAAAATCTTGGAAGTTGAGTCAACCAGTAACTGTTGTTGTTCTCGGAAAAATAAATTCCTATTTAGTCTCCGCAGACATTTTGCCAAAAAAAATTAAAGTCAACAATGACTGCAAGGTGGAATAAATTCTGATTTCTGCGATTTTCGAAACTGGCAATTTAAAGAATAAAAATTACGTTTTAGAGGTCATTTTACTGTTTACCGCCGTCTTCCATTACAGGAGATATATTGATTTCTACAGTTGAAAACCCTTTTATAGAACTTGAAAAAACTAGCGTGCGAAAAAAAGCTCAAGAAAGGGAACCTGAATTATTACACCGAACGTTAAGGGTAGGAAAATTTTTTGTCCTTCAATAGCAATACATTTCGAAATCTCATTTCATATGAGTCTCATATTTAATTTCCATGATTATCCGTTTGGAAACGGATAATTATTAAGCCTAATAATAATCCGCCACGAACGACATCATACTTCCCAACGGATAATTATTCCACTTTATTATATAGATACTGATGAAATACCAGGATTTCTCCTTTTACTAAAAAATCATATCTTCACCGCGCGCAGTGAAGATACTATTTTTATCTTTCACGTGTGAGGATATTGGTGTGGCCATGGTTACCAACATAATTACCCAACTGCTGTTTCGAAAATGAATAAAAAAAGTTGTCTTTTATGTGGAATTTCACCAGTATCTTTATAACAAACAGAAGATTACATGGCCGCTTGGAGATACGAATTTTATCTTCTCGTGCTGAAAGTATCTCTCACGAGTGAGCGCAGCGAACAAGTGAGAGATACTTTGAGCACGAGAAGATAAAATTCGTATCCCTGCGCGGCCATGTAATATCCTCTATATGTCTTAATGATAATCCGCCACGAACGAGATCAATATTCGCAGCCGATATGTATCAATGTCGTAATAATCCGATCACGTATCAGTAATTTCACGTATCAGTAGTACCAGTAATTTTGCTAACTATGGCACGCCATAGTTATACCTAAATACGAGGCATTGGAAACAACCTTTTACTATGTCTGTTGAAACTTCAAATATGAGACAGAGTTATTCTGGCTGTTTAAATATATCAATATTAATTGACTTTCCTTTTTCGACAAGAATCGAGACTCCTATCAAACTTCGGTTTTTTTTTTTTCTCTTCGGGAGGTAAGGAAACTAATGCAGCCACTGAAAGCTTTCAAGTATTCGGTTTCCAATAGCCAACTGCACTTTGTTTAGGCATTGAAACGGAAATATTTACATTGCTCCTTATTAGAGTACAAATCATAACTGATCGGCATATGCATTTACTTGTCTACACCACGCCAAAAAAGCTAAACTTTGAACATTTAAAACATATCGTATTCGGCAATCCTCGTACTAAATCGATCACCACTAAGCCAGACAATGTTTACGAGCGATGCTGTTAATGCATACCGGAACTCCACGAGAAAATGAAAGTGTCGACCAGAAACTTTGCTCGGAGGATTGACTTAGGGATAATTTTTTCATATCAGACCAGTCTCAAAATTCCTGTTTACTAACGCGGTCACAGGCTGCAAGAGGTTATTGATAAAAAAAAGTTAACGTTGTTTCATCCAGTAAACCGTGGGGGATGGATGCGTCGCTCGTTCGATTCAGTCATTTCTTGTAATAAAC
The DNA here is from genome assembly GCF_964205215.1 of Stylophora pistillata. Taxonomy (NCBI): domain Eukaryota; kingdom Metazoa; phylum Cnidaria; class Anthozoa; order Scleractinia; family Pocilloporidae; genus Stylophora; species Stylophora pistillata. Next base: position 33,870,726 of record NC_142526.1, read on the forward strand.
TATACTGCTAAGTTTGTCCAAAATTGAAGACAACTTACCAGAAACAGCTTTGCTGATCCGGACATGTGGCTCGTTTGCAGGCGATGTTATCTCCGCCACGCTTTCAAGATCGTGTATTCTTTCCTTGTGATCGTTCAACTCCAGTTCAACTCGAATAAACCCAACACAGTAAAACACAATCGACAAAAGTGAAATGATGGAAGCAAAGGAAGGAAAACTTTGCTTTTGAGTGGTCATTCTTGCTGCTGTTTCAACTCTTTCTCACTAGAATCACGAGCTTATTTTGGGAACTTGCCAATTTCTCTGTTACTGATACTTCTTTCCACTGAAGCTGCAGAGCAAAGGTCACTTCCGTCTCTGCGAGTGTCATTTTAAACTTCCTGTTTTCACACGATAAACAAACTGACGTTGACTGTTCAGTGTTAAGCAAACTCGGTTCACTTTAAGTTCTTGAGGGCTGAGCCCTGGCCAAAAATTGCGATAAGATCTGCTAAGAGTGTAGAAGAACTTTTTTCATTCCATACAACAATCTCGCAATGACGCAAAAATTGCTAAATAAAAGTCTCCCCCCCTCTAAAAGAAAACGCACGAGTTATTCGAAAGCTGAAGGAAGTTTAGTGTCTCAGTAAGTGGGAATTACGAAGGAAATATTAAAACATCAAGGTATAGTGATCATGAATAAAGTATAGGATAATATCAATTTTTAAACGCATCATCGTCATCATTTTTATATTACTTTCATGTGTTTTGAGTGTCAACAAACTTTTTCTCAGAAAATTCCCTGTCGAAGAATTGGTCAAGGACTCCTCACCATCTCACTTTTTTAGATATGTCAGTAACACAGATATGAAGACAGATTTTGAATGAGGGGGGGGGGGACTCGGGAGGACTTGCAATCAAATATTGGGAGTGAAAGGGTTAACTACAGTTAAACGTTGATGCATCGATGGATTTTCTACTTCTCTAGGCACGGTGTAAATATCCTTTTTCAGTACTGAATCACTCTGGACCGTAGGCTCTAAATACAAGAGGAGAACAACCCCATTCGGCTCAGTTGAGATTTCCAGAACACAACGCGTTGAAAATTTTATTATTCAGCAGTTCTTTTTTGCGACCGTCATACGGCTCTTTATACTTTTTTTACGTATTACATTCAGATGTTTTGTAAGTCAACTAATTTACCGGGTGGTCTGCTTGTGCTAAGATGGTCTTGTGAGTGGATCTGGTTTATAACTCACACCGAAAATAGATTCATTCTAAAAGATGACATACCGATTTTGTTATCATTTATTCTCATTTTATGCTGGTTCAAATCCAGTTTAACTCTAATAAACCCGACACAATAGGGCACAATCGACAAAACTTTAATGATGTAAGAAACGAGGGAAAACTTTGCCTTTGTTACGGTGCAAAATTCACATCCGTCTTGGCAAGTGTCATGATGAACCTCTTGTTTTTATAATAACAAAGTAACCTTGATATTCTGTGTTAAGCAAACTCGATCCTGGCTCAATTTTTAGGGGCTGAGCATGACAGGACGGAAAACACTTGCACTGGAAGTACCTCCCGTGGTCCCATACAAAGCCTTAGAAAACTTTTCTAAGGCTTTGTATGGGCTTTTTTTCAGGTGTATCTGGTAGCGTTCCAAGTTGCTTCATTACGCTTACCGCAAGATGTCATAATCTCGCCGCTTTGTGACAGAAATGTCGTTTAACTAAAAGTAAACCAGAACACCTGCCAAACTGCCCGATTTTTCTCTTGCGTGCTCCCGAAAATCTACTGCGCCAACACTTATCACCGGTAAACCCCGTTCTTCTATCCCTGTACCGACCTCCTCACACACTCCCATATTGGTCACTCCTTACAACCCAGAAGAGGTGGAAACTCGGGCTACTCGCGAACTGAAAAGAAAATCATCATCATCTGAACTCTCGACCCCTACCTCAGAGGGGAAAAAGGGGAGAAACAGGTCGAGGAAACACAAGTAAGCTTATAATTCTTAAGTGAGTCTTTTTTCCAAGAATCTTCAAGTGAAATGTGTCTTTTTTCCATGAATCGTTCAAAACTTTAACTATCAATGCAAGGGGGCTAGCAAACCCCCTTACTTACAATTTCTTGTTTGATTTGATCGAGAAGTCCAACTGCGATGTCTGTTTTGTACAAGAAACATTAATTCATTCTGAATCTACTCTCAAATCTCTATCCCGTAGATGGCTGGGCCGTAGTTTTTGGTCCCCTGCCTCTGGGAAACAGGGTGGTGTCAGTGTTTTGATCAGGTGCAACGACTATGATATTAATCTAGTCAATATATACGCTCCTACCAATCCTACCTAACGGAAAAGTTTTTTGTTTCAATTCATGAATTTTTCATTCCCTCCTCTGCGACTATGATGTTAGGAGATTTTAATTGTTACGACAACGCTCTCGATAAATTTGGTGGGAATATCCCTATACACAAAGACTACGAATCTTTAAAAAGTGATTTCGCGCTTTCAGATGTTTGGCGAAATTTGCATCCAAGATCAAGAGAATTTACGTGGCTTACATATGATGCACGATCCTCGCAGTAGATAGCGCTATTTAAGCAATAGCGAGAATCAGACCTGAAAAAAATCAGGCCTGTACGGGATTCAAACTACTGACCCCTGCGATACTAGTGCAGCGCTCTACCAATTGAGCTAACAAGCCAACTGGGAGCAGGCCGTTAAGTTGATTCCTAATAAACCCGTGAAAGTGATAAATGAGATACAATGAAATATATGAAGCTCACATATTTTGTACTGCGGTATTAGATACATATGATGCACGATCCTCGCAGAAGATAGCGCTATTTAAGCATTAGCGAAAATCAGACCTGAAAAAAATCAGGCCTGTACGGGACTCGAACCACTGACCTCTGCGATACTAGTGCAGCGCTCTACCAATTGAGCTAACAAGCCAACTGGTAGAGCGCTTTTTTTTCAGGTCTGATTTTCGCTATTGCTTAAATAGCGCTATATACTGCGAGGATCGTGCATCATATGTATCTAATACCGCAGTACGCAGTTTCGGTTGAATTCTACGCTAGATTTTGGGATCGCTTAGCTCCACATTTATGTCGTGTCTTAAATGCATGCTACCAAACCGGAGAGATGTGTGATTCCATGAGGATAAGCAACACACGCGTTATTTTTAAGAAAGGATATCGTAAGAATCTGAAAAATTGGCGTCCGACTTCCCTCTTAAACGTTGATTATAAGTTATGCTCAAAAGTTCTCTCTCTCCGACTCTCTAAAATTCTGGAATATATCGTTGACTCTGATCAAACTTGTTCTGTGCCCGGACGTAAAATTACTTCAAACTTACATTTACTTAGAGATATCTTAGATTACATCGACCACACGAATGAAACAGGCATTTTGCTCAGTTTAGATCAAGAGAAAGCCTTCGATCGCGTTAATCGCACCTTTCTGCAAAGCCTCTTACCCCGTTTTGATTTTGGCCTGTCTTTTTGTTTCTGGATCAACACTTTATACAATGGGGCCAATATGCGTGTTATTGTTAATGAATGGCTAACCGATGCGATTCCTTTGTCTCGTGGGGTAAGATAGGGGGACTCCCCGTCTCCCCTGCTCTATGTTTTGTGCGTTGAAACTCTCGCATGCAAAATCCGATATAATCCTGAAATCGAAGGCTTTCTCCTTCCGGGCGCACATGGTCTCTGCTATAAAGTTGGAAATTATGCTGACGATACGACCTGTATAGTGAAATCTTATCGCTCTCTGCAAGTTCTATTCAACATGATTGATATTTACCAGCATGGTTCTGGGGCACGCCTTAATGTCACGAAAACAGAGGCCATGTGGTTGGGGGCGTAGCGTACGCGCGACGACCAACCTCCTGGCCTCAAATGGGTGACAAAAATTAAAATTCTAGATGTTGTTTTCGGCCGCGATACTGAATTAGATAACTGACAGCCAAAACTAGAGAAATTAGAAAAACATCTCAACTTATGGAAATCCCGCTCTCTTTCCCTTGTCGGCCGATCACTCATCGCTAACACCCTCGGAATTAGCAAGCTCCTATATCTCTCTACAGTTTTGTGTGTCCCAAAATGGGTCATTTCTAAGGTGAACGCTGTAATCTGGCCATTTGTCTGGGGTTGTCGAATTGAAACGGTTAGCCGAGCGTCCTGCCACCAATCTCTTAGCAGTGGCGGTCTCGGCATTTTGAATTTCCTGATCAAAGGTAAATCTCTTAAATTAGCCTCAGTAATTTCCAATCTAGATGATCGCGAATCAAAATCCTTTTATTTGGCCAGATATTTTCTAGGCTCTAGGCTTGCCTCCTGCCGCTCGGAGTGGAGCTCTCTTCGAGATAACTCCACCCCGAGTACACAGATCTTGACGCCCTATTATGAGAATGTTCTCTCGGCGCTCACCACTCTACGTGGGATTCTCTCCCCCACGGAGTGGTGCGATTTTGAATTTTCTTCCAAGAAATGTTATCGAACTCTCTTGAAGGAAAACTCCACATCTCCAATTCTTCATCACTTTTGGACTCCCTTCCTTCCGATTGACTTTAATCTTGACAAATTTTGGAATTTAGTGCGAGATGACTTTTCTGAAAATTAAAAGAACGACATACTCTGGAAAATTGTACTTCGCGCAATTAAGTTCCGCGATTCTCTAAAGAATTGGGAATATATCGACTCAGATAAGTGTGCCTTCTGTTCCCGTAAAGAAACTATAGATCACTGTTTTCTCAATTGCCCCCGTGTGAAATCTGTGTGGACCTACTTTTCTCCTATTATCTCCTCTATCCTTGGAACTAGATTTCTCCCATCCTGTACCTATGTTTTCTTTTTTCGTTGGACCCCCGCTAGTCCAAAACTGAATCGTATTGCCCGCTTTCTAATTAAGACAATTCTGTACTGCATCTGGAAATTTCCAAATAAATCTACCTTCCACAATGGGAATGACCCCCCTGAAGGTGTAATTCGCTATGCCCTCAGCGAGACCAAAAACAGAATTGCGTGCGACTACTTCCGACTCTCGTTATCTAACTTTAGAAACGCTTGGGAGTTCCCATCAATCTGTACAAATGATGGGGACCCCTATAGAATACTTTTGTGAATAGATTACCTTATGCTTTTGTTAAAATTTGATTAAATCAACTTGGAACTATTTACAACTTAGAATTACCATTAAACAATCCTAGACTTACATTAGTATTAGTCTACGTTAGCCCTAGCCATAACAATATTATAGATTAAGCTTATATTAATATTGGACCTAACTATTTTGGAATTATTTATAACTAATATTTAATACTCGTATATATTTAAGAACTCTTGAACTTTGGAACTCTGGACTGTTTATTAATAATTAGTTGGGGCCAAGCCCACGTGCGTTAGCACTTTTATTTTGTAACTTAGGTGGTTTGTTATGAATAAACCCTTTTCAAAACTTAAAAAAATATATATATATATATCGCAAGTCGTTAGAGGAACTCTCAGGCCAACAAAGGTGCACCTCGCCAGGAGGACCAATAAAGATTCGCAGTCCAAACCTCACAGCAAACACGAACGTAGTAAGTTTAAAAATTGCGAGGATGGACAACTTCTGACGTCAAAAATATAAAAATGTTTTTAATAAAATGTTTCGGTCCGAGACCTTCTTCAGTTATTCACAACTTTTGAAATAAAAGAAGAGAGCATTAAATAAAATCGAAGTGCTAATGATTACGTAATTACAGATAACGACTAATGAACTGGTGCTAATAAAAAGATACCAAAAAACCTAAATACAAAGAAAGCAATAGACAAAATACAAGAAACAAACCCTAAAAACTAAGAGATAAGAATACTAAATATGTTAAAATGAGTGGCGTAATCAGTTGCAAAGAAGCAATGCGGCAAGCAAAAAAAGGGGAGGCCCACTTTTAACTACAACTGCAAACCGTAACAAAATCCCAAAACAAGGCCTTTGGAGCCCGAAAGGGCAAATTAGCAACAAAATCCCTGGAGGAACCCTTAAATGATACTAATCATAATAAGATCCCTTGGCACGGCCTCTGAACCCAATCTACACCTAAAGGGCCGAAAAAATCCAAGAAAAGGGCCTTTGAACGATCAATTAGTAGTGCCTAATATAAGATGGAAAATTAATTATAGCAAATTCTATTTTTCGAATGAAATTCCTATCTTTTATTCAAACCATGGGGTGCCAAAGAGAACAACTGAGCACTCCAATAAGCCTCTTTTGTGATTTCTCCCACGCTACAAGTTTATTCGAAACGAAAAGAATCTTAACTTGCAATCGTATAAAGAGGACTTTTCAGCCCTTCCTCTAAATATTGTTTATGGTGTGGGATGTCCAGATGATATGGTTACAGCGCTTAACTCTCTTGTTACAGAATGCATTGAAAGACATGCTCCTCTAAGAAGAGTGAAAGTTACACGTCCACCCGCTCCTTGGATAGCCGATCCCGAAATCCGTGAGCTGCAGACCCTAACGCAATAAGCTACGCAAAAGAGCACATGAAGCAAATGACAACAATATATGGGAGGCATTTCGTACTATTCGGAACACTCTGAAAACTAAGATTCGGCAGGCTAAGAAATCGTTCTTTGATAACGCGTTTTCTTCAAAACGACCAAAAGAAATCTGGCGTACAATTCACAGAGTGCTGAATCCCAGTACTCAGCCACTCATGGCCGATCCTGATGAGCTCAAATCATTCTTCGCCACTACAGCAGAGAGAACCTTAGGGAAATCTTCAGGGGACTCTGTCGATGACCTATTATATCTGGTAAATTCACTGGCTGGTGTTAGCGACTTCGTCCCTTTCAAGCTACGCGAGGTAACCATGTAGAGGTCTTACGCGAAATCAAATTACTAAAAACGGACAGTTCAACAGGTCCAGATAATATCCCAGTGAAGTTTTTGAAACCAGTTGCGGAGCT
>NC_142526.1:33885171-33910171 GCF_964205215.1 Stylophora pistillata
CAACCCCTACCACACCATTTAAAGGCATCACCAACCTTTACGAATGATCTCAACGTAGCTGACCGTGTCTACAGTAAACACCTTTGCACTTGTGGCCACACAAACGTAATATCCCGAGTCTTCCACTTTCGAATCTCTTATAATCAGTGAATCTTGTAACCTTTGGTTCCTCCCGAGGGGTAGTGCTTTTCCAAGTCTCTTCCATTTCATGACTGGGTGTGGATCACCAGTGGTGCTACAATTTAACATCAAAGTGTCGCCGGCAAACACAACAGTTTTCGCAGGTGGTTTGACACTGAACTGTGGTAAAGATACCACGACTAAGGCAATTCTCTTTACGTCACTTCCTAGAAGGTTCTTGGTAGTACATAAGTAGGTATCTGAATCGCTTCTACGGACGTTAAGAAGTTTGATCACACTGCTATTGAGCTGAACCCTGCCATGAGGTAACTGACCACCAAATGACTTGCTCCATGTGACTACAGGCTGTGGATGGCCAGTCACGTGACATGCTGGGAGAATGACGTCACTCCCTTCAATGGCGTCGAGGAGTCCAGGATGAAGAGTAACGCGTGGACGAACTGCGGGAATTCAAATTAAGTTATGCCGTGGGTTTTTTATTTAGTTCAATACCTGTTACTCCAGCGAGTGTCAATGAAAGTATCTAGATCGTACAGGAGCCCTTAAGTAATGGACTCTTGGATGGGATTTTCTTTTGCAAATACATGGAGATAAATCAGTTTGACACTGATATAATGTTTCTTTCAACATGAATTTATCCCACTCGGCATGTCTTCAGGGAAAAAAACAAATAAACGAAAAGAGACAAACAAACGTCAAAGCAAAACTACTGTTCAAATCTCAGATTCCATCGGTTGGAGACGGCAACCCAATTAATATTTTGATAGGTCTCCTATTCACGTAGCCCTTAGTAAAGAAGTCTCCGTTTAGTATCAAAAGGAAAAGTGAGGCAAACTTACCGTTGACCTCTAAGTGCACTGTCGCCTGATCCTTTCCCAGAATGTTTGTAGCGGAACACCGATACATGCCCGAGTCTTTTCCTGTCACGTTTCGCAACAGCAACATTTTCCCTGAAACCACTGCTTGACTCAATTCTAACCCATTTTCCGCTTTACCCCACACTGTTGTAGGCCTGGGATTGCCGTTAGCCGAGCACTGAAACGAGGCTGATCTAACTTCGTTAACCGTCAAGGTCGCAGGAGAAACAACTACGGCAGGAGATGAGATGGATTGACCAGGCTCTCCTTTGGTTCCTGGCATGCCTGTCCCTCCTCTTTCTCCTTTCTGTCCTCTGGTGCCAGTCTCTCCCTTTAAGCCCAAGGGTCCTTGGCTGCCTTGCTTTCCTCTTTCCTGGTGATCCCATAATACCTCTATAACCTTTATTTCCAGTCTTTCCTTTGTGTCCTCGTCGCCCTCTATTTCCTTTGGGTCCAGGTGGACCGGGAGGGCCTGGTGGACCTGACGTGCAGGTGGAATCCTTTGAGTGACAGAGTTGAAGTAAAAGTTTGTTGATTTTGGCCATTTTTTTCTCTTTCTCAAAATCTTCTGTTTCATTATTGACATTTCGCTTATTTCTGTTGAGTTTATGGGACTGGATATCTACGAAAAAGATAGTAAAATGTCTAATTCACATTTCTCTCACAACGACAAATGCGGTGAACTGAGGAAAAGTTGCTTGTCAAACATAAACCATAGAAACGTCATATATCTATTTATCATCAAAACACATTAAGCATAATTTTTTCTAATCATTCCTCTGATAAACGTTTTCTTTCAGCCCTAATTTCCTGACGTGAACAACTTTTATATTAATTTATTATAAGAAACGAAAACCCCTACAGACATGGTTTAAGAAACTGAGTTCCTATGTCAAACAAGCTTCCTTTTTTTCAACACTTTCTTTTCTAAAACACATCAACTAAATATCTCAAGCTAGAAGAATTGACTGCACTGAATCTTTAAAAGCGTGACCTCGAGAAAGTCAATCTGTTTGTCACAGCAGACGGGAACCTGAGTGAAAAAAAAACATTTAAAACTAGACGAAGGACTTAGTCACAGGGAACGGCGGTCATACCAACATTTCGCGTAGCGATACATTTTTTATGATGAAAAATTTAATGAGAACTCTTGAGTATAAACTAGGTATAAATCAACATTTTTCAGCTGAGACTTTCAAGCTGCACGAATAGAATTTGACCTGTGAACCTTCAGCAAACAGGAAACAGTTACACCAGGTACACACTACGTTTCGCGTCCTGCTAGCATTTCCTTTACAGTTATTCCTGCAAAGCTGAACACACGGTGAGATCTAAAAAACATTCGATTTGTTTCCTCTAGCAAAGAGGAAGCTTTATAAACACCCGTTGACTCAATTATTCTGAAAGTTCTTTTAAAAAATTTCAGATGCTTAAATCTGGATTTTTCTGTTCTCTTTATCATTCTGATTCTTCCCCCTCATACTTTTATTTCTGGAAGCCAAACTAAAATTGTGGAACCATAGTCCTTCAAAATTCTTCAGAAGGTATCTACATATACTTGTGACGCAAAATAGCTTGACCTCAAAGCCTTCTGAAGCTGAAGCCCTCACACGATTCCCTGCGGAGAAATTGGTTAAGGACTCCTCACCGTCTTACATGTTAAGATACATTATTAACGCAGATATAAACGATTATGAATGAGCTGCAATACTTCATTTTGTTATTAACAAAAACTTACCAAAAGCATTTTGGACGAGCGCTATGTCTGCGCGGTCGTTAGACGGCTGCTTGCTCTCGGTTTCCCCTTCAAGATAACTCAATCTCTTCTTGTGCTTATTTAACTCTAGTTCAACTCTAATAAACCCGACACAGTAAAGCACAATCGACAACACAGAAATGATGGAAGCAAAGGAGGGTAAATTTTGCTTTTGTGCAGCCATGTCATTAGTTCAACGATTCGGCGCCAACTAAAGAGTCTGTAGTAAGTTGCTGCTGGTTTATATTTAGCTTGCTATGTGATTCACTGAGGTCAGGAAGTTAAGTGTCTCAGCAGTTACCTCACACATACTTATGAATGTCACGTTTTCTAAACATTATTTTCGGTGTTTTTTTCCCGAATCATCAGATAACCAGAGAAGGAAGAGAAGATGTTGCACTCCGCTTTTTTGATCGAACTTGTAACTGAGGATTAGTTATACCTATATATGAGGCTTTTTGTCTCTGGAAGATGTCGTGTGTCCGTTCTAGCAGTTTGTTTTCAGATCATTGAGTCATTTTAAGATCAACATTTCATAGACAAAAATAGCCATCCTTTTGCTACCTAAATGTGCATTTAAAATGTAAAAACCGAGTCATTTGAATGAGGGGAAATACATTGGCTGAGTTTGGCCGTTTACTGCAACATGGTCGGCTAATTAGTGGCACATCTCTTACTCCATATGCCAATTTCGCTATGAGGCCAGAACTGAAGGCCGAAAGTCTACCTCCTCTCCCCTAAAAGATCACACACGGGTTACTTGAATGCAGGAGGGAGGAGGGGGAAGGGAGAAGGGAAGAGGGAGAAGGGAGGAGGGAGAAGGGGAGAAAATGGATGCGAGTAGACTTGTGGGACGATAGTTGAGTTTTAGAATGTAACAACGAGTTAGTCTTCAACCCAGGAAAACAACACAGTGACTCGGCCAGATCTTGAACTCGGACCTCTCAACCTGGGGTTTCAGCTCACTCTTAGGTGTCCCTCACACTAAAGAGAAGACAAGGCATCAAACGCCGTGGCAACTTTCCGTAAGGTTAAAGGAGAGAACTAAAGAAACGGTGTCCTTTTATCAAAATGGCCTGTTTCTTGGGTTTCTTCACGCCGAGGGCAAAAGGTCGAGAAAACAAAGAGTACAAAACGAATAGTGTTGAAGCAGCCAGATTTTGATGCGAAAACTCTACGAGAAAGTGGCTATCGATCGTTGAATGTTATCTCATCGAGCGGAACCTCACAAACTGTCTTTCGTTCACTAAAAAAACTTTGGTTTCAACACAATTGTACCGCGCAAATCCATGCATTGAATCAAGGGTCGCGAAAGTGCAAAACGAAACAACATAAATCAAACTTGATAAACAGACAATTTGGGAATGAAATAAAATACAAGTGTGCGGTTGGCCTTTTCCATCTCAAATTTGTTTAATTACTTTGATTTGACAAATCTTGGTTCCTGTTTTGAAAGTGCTTTATTCATTTCTTTTATTATTATTATTATTATTACATATGATGCACGATCCTCGCAGTAGATAGCGCTATTTAAGCAATAGCGAAAATCAGACCTGAAAAAAATCAGGCCTGTACGGGATTCGAACCATTGACCTCTGCGATACCAGTGCAGCGCTCTACCAATTGAACTAACAAGCCAACTGGGTGCAGGCCGTTAAGTTGATTCGTAATAAACCCGTGAGAGTGATAAATGAGATACAATGAAATATATGAAGCTCAGGAGAAGCTTTTTCAGGTCTGATTTTCGCTATTGCTTAAATAGCGCTATCATGACTGCGAGGATCGTGCATCATATGTATCTAATACCGCAGTACAAAATATATGAGCTTCATATATTTCATTGTATCTCATTTATCACTTTCACGGGTTTATTACGAATCAACTTAACGGCCTGCTCCCAGTTGGCTTGTTAGCTCAATTGGTAGAGCGCTGCACTGGTATCGCAGAGGTCAGTGGTTCGAATCCCGTACAGGCCTGATTTTTTTCAGGTTTGATTTTCGCTATTGCTTAAATAGCGCTATCTACTGCGAGGATCGTGCATCATATGTATCTAATACCGCAGTACAATATATATGAGCTTCATATATTTCATTGCACCTCATTATTATTATTATTATTATTAATTTATTTTTATCTTTATTTTTTTCTGCAAGGCAAAGACTATATATATCTTATTAGACGTTTTGTTGTGTAGTATCGCTGAGTATTTTTTACGAGTTGTGCCGTACTGTGACAAGCCCGTAGGGCGAGTCAAAATACAAATAACGAGTAAAAACACTCAGCGATACTACACAACAAAACGTTTAATAAGTTATTTATTAGCCAACACGCCAAACTGTTATTTCAGTGCGGGAAAATTTCGCGAATGCTTATTTACGGGGAGTGCGTGACAGAAGTATACGAAGCGGAACGGAATTGGCGCCTTGTTGTGCTGCTGTTTCTATTTTCTTCATTAAATGAAGAAATTGTCTAGCCGTCAAGCTGTTTTTCTTCGTTCGATTCATCTAATGAATTTGGAGCTATATTTGCCAGCCACTCTGACTCTTCGTCGTGGGAAATATGATTCAAATTGTCCGCCATTTGTTTTTTTTTTCCTAACTACAATCCAGTTCTTCGCTTGCGCGATGCGAGAAAAACTGTTTAACCGGTACTACAATAGACGAGTACAAATACCGCGTGATATTTGTACTCGTCTATGGCGTTATTTGTACTCGTCTAGGTGTAGTTGGATAATAATATATGTTATCTTTAGGTGCGCTAACGAGCTGAATACATTTCTCTAGAATTAATAGTTTTGGGATTTCGGAATCTAGTGTTGGTTGGGAAAAGGAGGGGCTGTGTGCTTTTATATTAATAGTTCTTTGACTTCTAGATAACAGTTAACGTGGCTTATTTGTCATAATCAACTTTATTTTAACTTAAATTCTAAACAATTAACTAATAACTGCCTTTTTTACTGAAATACTAGAGGAGAACTGGTTATCTGTCGATTGGACTTGTTTCAAACTTATGGGAAATATTTCACTCTGGATAATCTACGGGAAGACAGCCTATGAACTTTAGGCCACTCGGAAAAGTTGGTTTCTTTGTACAAATATTTTAACGTAGTAAAAATGAATCAGCGAAGAGGGAAATATTATCCATCTCGAATATCCATTAGAGGTAGAACAAAATTTTATTTATCAGAATAAATCTGCGTCGTTCGTCGACAAAAAAAAATTGAAACAACATTCATAATGTGCTTCTTCAAAAATTCTTCGAGGCAAATGATTTACATTTATTTACCTGATCTAATTAAGAAAATGTCTTGAAAGCTCGGCTTAACATTAAATTTGCCTAATACTGGCATTACGTTTCACATCGCTATTATAGTTGGCTATGACCGTTTTAGTTAGAGAAACTTAATTTCTAATTGCCCTCTATTGCATTTGAAATGTTTGTTAACACTATACAATGTAATCTCGTTTCTTTTCTTGAAAAGCAATTTCTTGTAATCGACAGTAATTACTTTATAATTTTTCAGTTATTTAGACCCTTTACATTAACTATAAAATAATTGTCAGTTCTGTACTATACTTTTAATTTTGTATTGCTGTATCCTTGCTAGATTCAACTTAAATATTCTCGACACTTTGTATATCTCAAAGCGTATCTGAAGAGGCGGCACACATGGAATGGGTAACGTATCTGTAGAGGCAGCACAGAAGGAATAAACAATCAGATTCAACCGGTGTTTTTCTAGTATGAGGACCTCAATTTCATTTCTGTGGATTTCATTGAAAGATATTTTCCATTGAAGTGACGCCAAGTAACTGCTCGGTCATTTTTATGATTTCCCAAGTATTTTCCGTTTAGATTAGATTGGTAACAGGCATTGTACCACCAGGCGCCAGTGTGTCGCACAGCACAGTTTGTAAAGTAACCGCTGCGAATAACTTTATCATTATCTCTGTCTTTTGTAGTAAACGCCATGTCATTATGCCATGATAAAGAATCTCCCGCTGTTCCTGAATATGAACCAACTCTAAGTCGATACTGTGTTTGCTCGTCACCAATATCAAATTTTCCATATTTGGCATACACTTTAGTACTGCTCCAATCCTCCAATTCCACTCGCAGAGTACTGCATCTACACGCCGTCAGCCTATGGATCTTGTCGTTTCCTAACCAGAACTCACCAGTCAGCTGACCAAATCCGGCTTTATAGTCGCCCCATCCTCGATAGAAGTCTACCGATCCATCCTGTCTCCGCTGGAATACGGTCCAGCCACCACCATCAGTACACATGTCACAGTAAACATCGAAGCGTCCCTGACCATCCGGGTCAACAGAGTACACTCCACTCTGACTATGGCCTGATTTCAATAAATCGAAACAGTCTAAAACAAGAAAAAGGGTGAAAATATGATAACCCGTGACAATGATGATGAAGACAATAGTAGTATGATAGTGATGATAAAGAGATCTCAAACAAAGGAGAGATACAGTTCTTCCGGAATTAGATGACAAATATAAAACAGATAAAACGTTACCCAAACATTCCTTATGAGCTGGGTGATAAATCAAGAGTATGTTATTTTGTTTTCTCGAGGCATTCCCCTTTCTCTCTTCTCTCTTACTCCCTGACTGTAATTTGCCTTATCGTTGATGTCATCCCGGTTTCCTTGCTTTTTTTCCCCCATTTTTTTTTTTTTAAATAATGGGTTGTTATGCAACCTAGCTTTTTTTTCCTTCTTTATCGGTCTCGTATTAGGAACTTAAAGTGTAGAGTTATTCATTGACTGTACAACGTTTAAATCAATTTTTTTTATCAGAATTCGAATTGTATTGTTAACATTAAAATCGCCTTCACCTATTTTCTTTCATTCAGACTCTTCTGATAAATTGTGTAGAGTTCCCTAGTCAAAAGCTCCCCCTTGCTTTAAGCGATGGCTATCTTTTTTTTTTCTTTTTCTTTTTTTCACCATCTCTCTTTCCCTTTTCAACCTTTCTCGATGCTGTTTTATTTTTCGAACGAAGTAAACCGTCTGCTTTAACCTACCTCTGGCTAGTGCTGGTCCTTTTGTTCCAGGCATGCACCCCTTGTTTTGACCAACGACTGCATTATCCGCATTGCGCTTGGTTATTTTCTCCTCATGGGATCGAACATCTGCAAAGGAAAAAACAATATTTGCAATCTTATTTTCCAATCTACGCACACAATTGCGCTATTTGCGGCATAATTTATCTCTCTTAAAAGCTCGAGTAAATACACATCATAAAAGAAGGTATTTACTGAATGTTTTGTTAAATTAAGAAAACAACCACGAGAAAAGAGAACATCTGGAAATGAAACTAATAAGTTGTTATTTTTACCAGCTAGAAGTACGAATGCTTCCGATTTGAACTTTAGTAAGTTCCGTAAGTCACACATTTCTCTTATATGATGATATCTGTGAACGATTGCTTGTTCAATGGATTTCATTTTCCTGCATTTTAGCCATCACGAATGCTTAATTAAGTCGATCCACTTGTCAAAATGAAGATGAAGATGAAGGCTAAGTGACTTCAGGACCAGAGAAAATGCATCTTAAACTATATTTTCTTCTGCAGCTCTATATGATCATATCTGAAAAAACTTGTCATAAGCGTTATGAATCACCCTTCAAGCAAAAATAGGAACGTGAGCGGTTTTAATTTATTTTTTGTTGTTCTTGCTTTTGTTGTCAGCTTTGATTTTTCGTCACAGAAATCTGACCGGGCTCGTGTGAAGACAATGAAGGCCTCAAACCGATCTAGCAGTGAAATATGTTTGAATTGCAGTGTTTTACCGGCAAACCTACTTTCAGAGTCTATATATCTATTTGGTTGTTTATGAAAGTTCAAATCCATTCAATTACGTAGCTAAAAAATTACAAATTGAAATTGTTTCCATTGTTTTTCGGAAATTCGGTGCGGATCCCAGACTGAAGTTGAAAATAACTTGACCTGGTGGCCTCTGAGGAAGAATTGCTTCCTTTGAGCGTGACCTAAGATTTTCATTTGGTTTTTGAGAGGTAGAACCCTTTCCCTCAAGAAGCTGGTTTTCCGCTCAAATCACCAACTGAGACTCGAAGCCACATGCTGAGAGCAAAGAATATTACACTGTTTAGTCAATGAGACTATCATTCAGCAGAAAAAATGGACAAAAAACATTTTTTGTTTGTCACAGCCGTACCAAAAAAATATATGTAGCTGTTACATTAATCTTGGGAAATATTTGTTCAATTGATCTTAATTCTTTTTATATGCTTTTCAACTCAGCTATGAAGATTATAGATCTACGGTTTCTGTTAAAAAGAAACCAAAAACTCACCAGGAGCATTGTTGATGAATTTAGAGTCCGCAAGGTCGTTAGACGGTAGTTCAGTTGTCTTCGTAACACTTTCGGAATCGTTTAATCTCTTCTTGAGCTGATTCAACTCCAGTCTCACTAAAATAAACCCGACACAGTAAAACGTAATAGACAAAACTATTAAGATTGAAGAAAAAGAAGGCACTCGTTGCTCTTGAACGGCCATGTCGTAAACGATTCAGTCAACATACAAGTGAAGAATCTGTAGTTGCAACAGGTCTATATAAAGAGAATCGATTCGATATACGTGATAAACCGTGATTAGGAGGCTCAGTGTCTCAACAACTATTTCTAGGAAACGATGAAAAGTCGTTTAAATTTTCTATTACGTGCAAGAAAAAGACCATTTTACTTCCAGGTGTCATTTTGGAAAGAAAATATACCCTGTCTTTTCCATGAATAACTCCGTTAGTTCCAACTAGTTATAATTTTTGTAAACAAGACATTTTTTGTGCTTTGCCGGCAGTTTTAATTTTTTTTAGCTCTAGGAGACCGCAATCAGGGAAGCTTCAGTGTAAAACCTGTATTTGAGGAGTATATATTACAGTGTTGGCATTATAATAATAATCCTTGTCTGTATATTTTTTATATCCATCTGGTGATACCTTTAGTAAGAGTGGGATGTAATGAATTGCGATTTCAAAGGACAAGTTTTTTATCTTCATAAAGTACCACTGACAGAAAGTATTTGCTATTCCGAGAATTGATACTCAACCCAAGTTCCTCTTCCTGAGGAAAATCCTTTATCTTGAACGATTGCCAGTTCATAGTTGAGAACGTGATCCAAAAAATACAGTTTCTTTCAATTTCCTTCAGCAGACAGGAAGCCCACTGAGGACACGTAGCTAAAAAAAGACCCGCCGGAAATCTGGGATGACCCGACTCGTCCGGTAAAGTAGCTAGATTATCATATTTCCTTTTTATTCTTTTTTTTTTTTTTTTTTTTTTTTGCACTGTAGTACTGCTTCCGTTCACCATTCCCAATTCACCTATAACATACACAAAAAATTGTAATTGACTTACTGGACAACGTATACTGTTATGTCTCACAACCAGCATCTTTTTTTTCTACTACATTTCCATAGTCTTCCATATGATACAGAACAAGCTACGTATAGCCTTTCTCATGAGATCTTGAATCAGCACGTAGGAAGAAGTGACAACATGCGCACACTCGATATCAAATTAGGAACCAAAGGCACTCTTTTTGTTTGCTTCAGCAAAATTGGAAGCCGAGTAAACTCGCTTTCTTACATTCAAACACATTCGCGCACTTGAGGACATTCGGTGCCAATCAGTTCAAAACCTTGGTTTTGGAGAAATAACCGGGGCCTGAGCACTAGCGGATAATTTTAATGAAACTCCATCAAGATATCGGCAATATTGAATAATAGCGCCGAGTACATTGTTGAGTAATAGAAGCGGGCAAGGAAGAACACAAGAGAAGTGCTTAAAGTGCACATGACTCGAAATTTTCCCCCTCTTTTTTTTTCTTACATTCAAAAATATACGTTATGAGAAGTATTTCAGCGAAAGAAGGTAAGTCAAAACCTTTCAAGAACACGTTTTAAAATGCGATTAAAGTTGGCATTTTTTCTTCAAAATATGGGACAAGAGCCTGGGAACGAATAAGAGAGCTGCACGTCATCGGTTGTGTAGAAGATGTTGTGGTTCTATCCTGTCATCAGTCTACGTCACTACGGAGTCACATGAGATGCGCGCGCATGCTGCCGGTTAGTGCTCGCTTGCTGGTTTAGATCTTCAAACCTTTTTTTTTTCTGGTTCGTAATCCAAGGAAAATATCCGCAATCCTGCGCTCCTTTAGAATCCTTTCTACAAAAATTCCAAGTTTAAGGTGGGTGAAAGTCCATGATTGTTTGATTTTTCCACAAATTTCAGCGAAATCATCAGGATGGGCGATTCAAATAATGCCGCTCCTGAAATGGATAAATCGCAAGAGGACACCTCACGAAGCTCACAGAGCGCCGAGGAGGACGGCCTTAACAAGGCTATTTTCTCGATTGACGAAAATATGGCTAAGATGGTGGCCATTTTTGAGAACATATGCGACACTAAAGGGCCACCGGCCAAGAAACGAAAGGCTAGAGGTGAAGACAGCATGTCAGCCTCTGACCCACAGTCACACAGTCAGAGGAGGAGGCTGAGCCTTCAACCTCTCATCACATGGATGATGATGTTAGCTTGTATGCTAGCGATGAATTGGAGGACGACGACGCCGTCAAAGTGCTCACCGAGCGTAATAAAAACCCTAAAAAGGTAACCGGCCAAAAAAGTAGCAAAAGAAAGATGCTCAACTCATTGGCTGATGCCTATGACACTGAAGACGCCACCGGCGATGATTTGGATGAGGATGTGACAACTCTTGTCAAAAAGCGACGGGGTAAGAAATTAAATCCTGATAAAATCAAGACAATTGTTGAAAAACACAAACGTCTGGCAAGTTGCCCTCAACTCAAACAGATAAACGTCAATCAGGAGATATGGGCACAATTAAATGCCCGCCAGTGGAAAGCTGATTTACAAATTGCCAACCTTCAGCAGATTCTCAATAAGACAGCTATTATCAATTTACAAACTCTTCCGTGGATTACTGTAAATGCTGAAAATACACCAGAGCTTATAAATAATAATCTGGCCAATACCATTGCAATGTTGGGTCATGTACAGACCCAGATATCTCAGTTAATACGAGAACAAATTAAATCTGCACTAAGCTACGAGTATAAGTCAATATGCTCATTTGAAGTACCTGCTACTTCACAACAACTCTTTGGGGACGAATTGTCCAAACATCTAAAGGATGCAAGGGAAACTAGTAAACTGAGGAAGGTTATAGAACCCAAACACACTGCAAACAACCGAACCCAATCGAAATATGCCAGAAAAGACACCCCTTTTAGGGGGAAAGCCACCTTTCAAAAACCGGGGCAATCAAGACAAACAACAGGGCCAGAGAGCCACCAAGTAGTCAAAAAATTGAGAGAAATCCAAAACTCGGTAAATATGTTTACACAAATTTTGCCACTCTTATTGAATTACCTTCACAGCCAATGTACTAATTTTACAGCTGGGCAGGTGAAATTACACTACTCAGCTTGGACAAAACTAACTAGTGACAAGGATATCTTATCTGATGTCCTCGGAGTAAGCATCCAATGTGATGACACTCGTGTGCAACATAAACTCCCAGCAAACAAGCACAATGAGAATGATACTAAAAACATCAATCTGGAAGTTCAAAAATTACTTACGAAAGGGGGTAATTGAAGAGGCTAGCTATGATCCAGAACAAATAATCTCCACTATCTTTCTAGCACCTAAGAAAGATGGGACTCATAGACTTATTTTAAACTTGAAAAAGTTTAATGAGTTTGTTACTATCACTTTAAAATGTATTCTCTTGGCACCATAACAAAATTGCTTACCTAAAATTGCTACATGGCATGAATAGACATGAAGGATGCCTATTACTCTATACCAATCAAGCAATCAGACAGAAAGTATTTACGTTTTCACTGGGAAAAAAAGACCTACCAGTTTTGCTGTCTGCCAAATGGGTTAGCTTGTGCTCCCCGGACGTTTACTAAAATGCCTAAGCCAGTGCTGGCCCACCTGCATACTAAAGGACACATATCAATTGCTCACTTGGATGATGTCTATCTCCAAGCGCAGACATATGATCAATGTATTTTGAATGTCACAGACTATGCAGATTCTCGAGCAGCTTGGCTTCATTGTACACCCTGTGAAGTCTCTTTTGATCCCCTCCCAAGAAATAGTCCTTGGTTTTCTTATAAACTCAGTGACAATGACTATCAGGCTTACCAATGAGAAGGCAAAACGAACATGCAATGCGTGCAAGGATGTGCAGCATGGCAAAATTACCATCAGAGAAATAGCCAGAGTACTAGGTAAACTAGTATCAAATTTCCCAGGGGTCATGCATGGTCCTTTATACTGCAGACAACTCGAAGCTGGCAAACTGCAGCTCTTAAAAGAAATAAAGGCAATTTTGACTCCTCTATGACATTGTCACGTGGAGCCCTTCAGGAGCTACAGTGGTGGGTTAGAAATGTTGAAAATTCCTTCAATGTAATTTACCACCCTAAACCTGAGCTCCTTATAACCACAGATGCCTCGCTCTTGGGGCATGGTGCTCATTGTGGGAAGATTTCAACTGGAGGAAACTGGTCTTTCTCTGAATCCCAGAATCATATTAATCAGCTAGAAATGCATGCTATTCTACTGGCTCTGAAAACCTTTGCAAAAGAAAAGAAAAACTTCCATGTCAGAATAATGTGTGATAATACAACAGCAGTCAGTGTGTTAAATCATATGGGTTATAGCCATTCGCATAGCTGTAATCTGATGGCAAAAAAAATTTGGGAATGGTGTACGGACAGGGGAATCTGGCTGAGTGTTGCCCATATACCAGGTAAGCATAACGTGGTTGCTGAATTGAATCCAGGAGAAATGAGAGAGTCAGAGTGGATGTTAGACAAAGATGCCTTGTTTCATGCCCTAGAAAAATTAACGTTCATACCAGAAACTGACTTTTTCGCTTCTCGCATCAATAATCAGTTTCCAAGTTATGTTTCCTACAAACCAGATCCAACTGCTAGTGCTATAGATGCATTCTTATTGGATTCATCTGTGCTGAAATTATATGCATTTCCCCCCTTTAGTGTTATTCCAGCCTGCCTAAGCAAAATGGTATCAGATCAGGCAACAGGAATTGTTGTTCTCCCAGATTTGCCAACTCAGAGTTGGTTTCCCAAAGTTCTGCACATGATGGTCAAGGAGAGAGTGCTGATGAAAGCCAGAAAGGATCTCCTGTTTCTACCGAGCCACCCGTCCGAAGTACATTCCCTGTGGAAAAAACTCAGTCTGATGGTATGTCTATTATCAGAGAAAACCTAAATTACATTGGGCTGTCATCCAGTGCACAAAAAGTGGTAATGGCATCATGGAGGCCTGGTACTTCTAAACAGTATGATTCATACCTCAGGAAGTGGTCTTGCTATTGCAAGGATAATGGCATTAACAGATGTCATCCGACCATTACCAAGGCAATTGAGTTTTTAGTATCTCTATACTCTTCAGGACTTGGCTATAGTGCTGTAAATTCGGCACGCTCAGCACTCTCAACGGTGATAATCATGAATGATGGGAGTACATTTGGGGAGCATCCCTTAGTTTGTCATTGTTTAAAATGGATTTATGAACTTAGGCCTGCAATGCCTTGATACAGCGAGATTTGGGACCTTAATATTGTTTTGGACTACTTCAGGACCATGAAGTTGGCCCAGGAGTTATCGTTAAAGGACCTTTCGTTAAAATTGACAATGTTATTACATCTAACAACTGGCCAACGAGATCAGACGTTTCATTTATTTCACATCAATCATATACAAGTAGTTGGGGACATGTATAGGATTACCGTCATGGACAAGCTGAAGCAATCAAAGCCAGGAAAGCACCTGGAGCCTATCGAACTTTTAGCCTTTAAAGAGGACAAAAAACTTTGTGTAGTGGAGCATCTGACTGAATACCTTAGTAGGACCAAGCCACTAAGGAAGGAGCATTCCCAGTTGCTCCTAACCTACATCAAGCCTCATGATCCTGTTTCGCGGGACACTGTATCTAGATGAACAAAGGCAGTTATGAAATCAGCAGGGATTGACATCACTGCCTATTCTGCACACAGTACCAGGTCTGCGTCCACTTCGTCTTGTAAAGCTAAGGGACTTGCGATACAAGAAATTTTGAAAGCAGCAGGATGGCTTAACTCTGGAACTTTTGCACGTTTCTATGAGAAGCCGGTCGATAGAGCAGCAAATTTTGGACACACGTTATTGGAGTGAACAATGATACACATCTGTAGCCCCTTTTGACAATAAATGCCGTTATTGTTGTTGAACTATGTCTGATTTTGTTGATAACTCATGGCACAGGACTTTGAAGTCTCATGTGACTCCGTAGTGACGTAGACTGATGACAGGATAGAATTATAAAATTAAACGAGACCTACCTGTAAGTTGAAGTTTGATTGGGATTCCAGCCTGTCATCAGGCTGGAACAAAGACGTCACATCCCAACCCACCCACCCTTCTCCTTCGTTCCTTATCCTGTGCCATTCACGTTGAAGACTGACCGGCATCATGCGCGCGCATCTCATGTGACTCCTTCGTTCCAGACTGATGACAGGATAGAATCCCAATCAAACCTCAACTTACAGCTAAGTGTCGTTTAATTTTGTAATTTTGAGTTATTCTACTTGTCGTTTAAGAGCTAAATATGTCGGAAACCGATCACAGCGATCAAGAGTTCTCTTGTACATCATCTGAGGATGATGTAGAGTCATTCTCAAGTTCTGAAGAAGACAGTACAGACATCATAGGCGAGATAGTCGCTAACCAAGACGAACCTTTGATGAACTCCGATGAAAGTGACAGCAACGGACAAGAAGGGGAAGACGAGGATGAAGATGGCTTATCTTCTGCCACTTTATCGCGAAGATTTGAGAAAACAGAACCCGTCAGTACGTGGTAAGTGTGTCTTACCTTGTTCTAATGTGTCCCGTTTATATACGTTAAAGCTAAAAACGAAACATGATGGTGAAATTACAACCAACCTTAGGGATGCTCTTGTATGCGGCCTATCAATTGCACTCGAAAATTAGCTTTTATTTTTTCTACTTGAGAACGAGATAAGCTCACCATGGTTTCATTTTTCATCAGGTGTTCCTTTACCCAGTGCAGTGATGCTATGCTGGTATCAGCTCGCGAGTTTAGGTGCTGCATGGAAGTGGACTGTGCACGTGGAAAACTTACATTTGATGGAAGTATTGAACGGATATCGTGCATCACGCAGCATGCAGATTACCTTGCGCTGACCAACAGCACAGTCCTGAGACAGGTTGCACCGTTACTTCGGGACAGAAATGGGAAAACGTACCGCCGCAGAAATGGCACCTCAGAAAACGAGTGAGTATAATTTTTTTACGTAACAGCAAGCTTTACAATTTGTAAATAGTTTTTTGTCAGCCTCTGTATTCAAGACTGTCCTGGATGTTTTTTGTCTATCTGCAAGACAAATCATGTTGATTTTCTCACAGCATGTCTTCAAACCTTTATCACAGGTTTCGTAGAGCTACAGCTAGCAGCCTACAGGTGGCTGGTTCGATGGATCTTCTGCTACTTGGGCTGGGAGAATAGTAGGCCATTGCCAGCATGTGTCTACCACAATATCAGATCTAGGTGTGAGTCCCACTGCATCACAACTGGATATACATCAGCAGAAGAAAGGAACTGAGATGTAATCATTATTTTCCCATTATTTCTAATAGAATTTTACAAATAAAATTGAATTGACTTGCTCCACAATTATCTCCTTATTTTTGTGGAGCTTACTACACTCCGTAATTTAGGCTTCAATAAACCCTTGATGGGGGGGGGGGGGGAGTTTACTCTTTTATGTGGGCTACATCATGATGCACCACTAGATAGGGTAAGGTTTTCAATCCCTTCACTTTGTACAGGGTATGTAGTTCCAAGCGTGGCTGTCCTAATTAGGGTCTGACAGGGTACTGCTGCAAGCCCTATTGAGTTCGATGTTTATCTGTATTTATTTAGAAGCATTTCTCGAAAGTTTTTGGCGGTTAGCGCTTGGATTTTGAATGGATCTTCGATTGAATGACACGAGAAGAAGCGTCAACCTTTTGGTTTATCTGGTTTTAGATTTGGAAGCCGGGCGATTATAATTTCTAGGTGAAAATCAGCTTCGCGCTGGAGCGGTCGAAAATGAGCTTTCCACCCTCGTCTCCTTCTTATACAGTAAAGTAACAGTCAACGCAAAATCTACCAAATCGCTCAAATTCGCCATTTAGAACCACAGGAACGACAATACACGGCAAATGAGGTAGGTTTACATTTATTTTGAGCCTTAACATAGAGGTGACGTGCCATTCCTGCTAATTTCACGCTGTCCCAGACTATTTTCAATTGTGGCAGATTTCTGGTATTAACTAACTCGTACTGATACATTTTTCCCTTTGTACCATTTGCAATTTATCAACTAAAACAATAAATTCAAAGTTAAAGCTGAAACATTAAAACGGTAAGTTTAATCATTTGCTAAATCTGGCATTTTGACTCTTACTAATTTTTAAAAATCAGCACACAGTTTGCATAAGTAAGATGTACAATGTACTAAAAAATATCTACTTGATAGATAAAAAATTGCAGGCTATTGTTAGCATTATATTACAGAAGCTTACCCCAGAATGTCATCGGCTTTCGTTATGAAATGACTTTAACACAACATGCGTTTCGATTAGTCTAAAATCTATTGTATATTTGTATATTTGCCTGTGTACCCATAGAAACATCTTCCCTTTATGTAAAATGGCGCCATACGGGGCGATTTCCCAGATTTGAAATTGGTAAAGAACTTTGGTTTAGAGGGACGAGTAGGACAATTTGAAAGCCAAAAACAATTACAAACATTTAATTTTTCTAACATTATCAAATTTTTATTTAAAATTCAGTTTAAGTAACTGTTTGTTCCGTTCTAAGCCTTAGTTTTTCGCTGCTGCGCAGCTAAAGTAAAAACTTCAAGAAGAAAAGATTCCCGCCATGTTTTCTCTTCCAGAAAACTGTAGCGTCACAGAATGACTGAATTTTTATTTAGATATTTACTGAGACTCTTATTTACTGATGAGAACAAAAGTAACTTGAGCTTAAGATTTTTGGAAAATTCGGTTGTTGTCCGCGATCTCAGTAGCTTTTATTTGATAGTTTTTGCCAAGTTCAAGCCCTTTAAAAGCGTATTTCTAATTTTGAGAATCGATGCACACTCGAAAAATCCATTTTTTTCTTTTATATTTCCATAACATTCCCTTGGATGAATGTATTTAGGGAAAACTAATGAAAGGTTCCACTGAAGTTAAAGCTTTTATATAGTAAAATATAAATGTTCAAATGTTTTTTTTTTTGTTTGTTTGTTTATTTTGGCAGTCACCGGAAACTTAAAACTATCCACCTTTAATACATTCATCTGAGGGAGTGTTATGGCAAAATAAAGAAAAATCGTTTTTTTCTCGCGGGTTTAAATCGATTCTAGATACTCTCAGAAATACGCTCCTATGAAAGCTTCAATTCAAGCTGAGGCAATAGAAACAAAACTCCGGTTGAAGGAAAAAATAGCTGGACGGTGTAAATTTGATTCAGTGGACACAGCTCAATGCTTTGATCTTTTGATTTTGCCGCTTCTGTCGTTTCTTTAAAATTGAAATAAATTCGTAAACATAATCGCACTTCGTGAGGTGCAGCCTTGTGGTTTGCCGACTTTTCGAGGGTTACAAACTTTTTTCATGTTCTCCCAACATCCCGCGTGCTTTATTAGCCGATAAAACAATTGAAATTGTGGTTCATTGATTAAATTACATGTCGCTTCCTCTTCCCGACTTTTCTAGGAAGATCGAAGGGACCACTGCTCATAAGGTATGCTCAGTTAATTATGCTTTCGCTAAAAAGTTTCTTTTCTGGTTTTTTTTTTTTTTGTTTGTTTGTTTTTTTTGTTTGTTTGTTCCGTTTAAAAATATGGTGCATTTTAGTGAAGGCTTGAACACTCGTATCTGGGCAACGTTTTGACGCACGTATTAAACAGTACTTGAGAACCGTAGGAACCGACACATGAAAATGAAATCAGTAATTAACAAATGGTGGCGTTTTCAGTATTGTGCCATTATTTGATTTTAAAGAGGTCATAAACTCGTGATTTGTCACTTAAATGCAGTCTCTCCTATCAGAACGAAAAACGTTTTGTATTATTTTCCTCAAAGGGGCTTTTTATGAGAAAAATAAATAAATAAATAAATAAAGAAACTGACTTAAACATTGGGGAAGTAACAATCATTTTATGCTAGAACGTATCTAAGTGATTTACTCAGTATTGTAAAAATCTGTCTAATAGATGTCAGTCAACGTACACACGCAGAGCGGGATTTATTAACATATGAAGCTAAAGAAAGGCCGTTCATTTCCAGAACACAAGCCATGAAGCTACTGGGTACACTTTTTGTGTTTCTCTTTCGCAGAAAGCGACTCACGAGGAGCTTTATTCTTCTTGTCATATGTGGAGCGTTTGTGGTAGCTGTCAGGCATGGGATGTGGCTTGAATTAAAGCTTTCTATTTATGGTGCAAGTTATACTTTGAGTACAGATTACTGGAAAAAGTTCGCAGTCGCCAGTCCAGCAGTTCAAAAGAAGAGTTTGGAATTATCGGGGGCGAATGCCCTTATATGGAACAACTTCTGCCAAACTTCAGTTCAAGTTCTATGTTATCACCCTCTGTTTCCAAAGGCACCAGACGTTAAAACTGTTGTAAATTCATTGGAAGTTTCAAGAAATGAAGGTCATTATGCTCAGAGAATATTCGGGTTTCTACATCCACGGGAAACAGGATATTATAAATTTGCTTTAGCTTCCGATGACGTCTCTGAACTGTGGCTCAGTCCAAGCGAATACCCAGAAAATGCTGTTTTGATTTGTAGCCTGAGCAAACGGACCACCAGAAATAATTTTCAACATTTGCCTTCACAGGTTTCCAACGAAATACAGCTGTTAAAAGGTCATAAATATTTCATAGAAACTGTTCATCTTCAATTAGGGGGAAATGATTTTGTTCGAGTCGCTTGGAGCCTGCCTGGAATGAAAAGAAATAAGTTTGAGACGATTCCCGCCAATAGCCTTTCTCTCTTCATTAATAATAGTGCAATGGATAATAATTACAACTCTGTTCCCGACAGTCCCGCCTGTAAATCAAGACCCAGCCACGTTCACAGCCTAGAAACGAACACCAAATCCAGACCTACGTACCTTTTTCACGACGCAGTTGCCAACGTATTGCCTTATTGTGCTTATGAGCCAAGTTATCTCACTATAAAAGAAGCACCTGTTGGCCCGAAACGGAATTACTACTTCCTACACGGTCGCGGCTTTATTCCCATAAAGAGTTACCCAGCTGTTGAGTACAAAACTGTTGTAGATGATTATCCAAGATTAGCGAATCACAGTCTGGATATGAAAATCGCAAAAGAAGCTGCAAAGAAGTATGTGGATGCATTATATCAACACCACGCAGGGTGAGTACATTCACGGACTCACCAAGAGCATTATGGATGAGTGCTATGTCCGCGTGGTCGTTAGACGGCTGCTTGCTCTCTGTATGTCTTTCAAGATCATTTAATCTGCTCTTGTGCTGGTTCAACTCTTGTTCAACTCTAATAAACCCAATACAGTAAAACACAATCGACAACGCAGAAATGACGGAAGCAAAGGAGGGTAAACTTTGCTTTTGAACTGCCATGTCATCAGTTCAACGATTCAGTGCCCATTGGAGAACCTGTAGTCAGTTGCTGCCGGTTTATATTTAGCTCGCTACGTGATTCACTGAGGTCAGGAAGTTAAGTGTCTTAGCAGTTACCTCATACATATTCATGAGCGTCACGTTTTCTCGGAGAAAACGTGAAAACTAGGAGAAAACTAAAGAAACGGGGAACCTTTATCAAAATGTCCTGTTTCTTGGGTTTCTTTACGCCGTGTGGAAAAGGTCGAGAAAACAAAGAGTACAAAGCAAATAGTTTTGAAGCAACTGGATTTTGATGCAAAAACTCTAATGTAAGGAAAAAGTGGCTACCGTTGGAGGCTCTCTCATCGAGTGGAGCCTCACAAATTGTCTTTCGTACACTGGAAAATCTTTGGTTCCAACGCCATTGTACCGCACAAAACCATGCATTGAATCAAGGGTCACGAAAAGTGTAAACCAAAGTAATATAAATCCAGCTTGATAAACAGACAAGTTTGGAATGAGATAAATATAAATGTCGTGTGCGGTTGGCCTTTCCCATCTCAGATTTGTCTAATTACTTTGATTTGAGAAATTTTAGTTTGTGTTTTGAAAACGCTGATTTTATTTTGAAAGGCGGAGATGACTATATGTCATCTTAAGGTGTCTTACCCGAGCTGAATACATTTCTCTATAATATTTTTTTTAATTCGGAATCTAGTGTGGGTTGGGGAAAGCAGGGAACCTGTAATCTTTCATATTAATAAAGGGGGTAAGTTTCTAAAGAAACTGTGGTGCTGCATCGGTGGGGGTAACAAGATAATTTAGTTATATCAGCTAAGTTGAAATTGTAAGAGCCCATGACTGTAAATATCGAGAATCGCTGGCCAAGCTGAAAAATCGAAAATTCTGATAATTTTCCAGGAAAACCCTTTTAGGGAGATATATTAGAAAAAATATTTCGAAGTCTGAAAAATCAAATGTTTCCGAGAAAATGGGGAGAAACGAAAATTCGCGTTTTTACCTATTTAATTATGCAAAAAATATAATAAAATAGAGCAACTTTAGTGTGCTAGTACTGAAGGAGGATGCTTCGTCAGAAATCGGGGATGTTTTTACTTGAAAATATAATTCATTTGATTTTCATTTATGGCACTTTTAGGAGCTTTGGTTGAATTTTAAGAATTACAAGATTTTTTAACAAAGTACTCTCAAACACTTGTTGCAAAAAGCGAAAATTCGAGCAACTTCAAGCCTTCAAAACGCGTCTTGGTATGTGAGAAATCATGTCAAAATGCATGCTGCCAGAAAGTTTGGTCCTTATACTAAAATAATATGAAATAAAAGATTTGGGTAATTAGAAAAGTGCCGGCAAAATACAAGAGTTTACGACGCAATGTGGCCAAGGTCATGAATTTGCATGATACAAATCAGTTCTAGAAATCGTACTTCAGAGCTACGAAGTAAACAAGATAGTCAAAGATGGTTAAAACAATTATCTGATGTGGAAATGATATGAAATTATACAATAAAAAATCCATAGACATTGCCGAAGAGGGCTGTAAATTGATGTGTAGATACGAAATTTTCTGTTAATTTGAATTGCAGAAGACTTTGCTATTGTTGACTCGTTATTTCAACAGCACTACCTACACCTAACTATAGATAAGGGCCGCTGAATATTTCACCATTTTTGTTGACTAGGTGTTTATCATCGACATTATTCTTAGTTTAATAGCTACGTTTTCTGCAACTGTTATAATAGGGGGGGGAGCTTGTGGTGCAAGTTCTGGGATTCGTGTAGTGACTAGTGTTAGACAGTCTCGGGGAACGCGAAACTGTTCCCACACGCAAAAAAAGATTAATGACATCAGTTTACTGCACAACTTCAGATTTTATCCTGGTGGAATGAGGGTGTGGCAGACATTTGATAAAGGCCCCGGCAAATGTATCTCTTTGGAAGGAACAAATGGTAAACTTTACGTTATATTCTCTTTCCAGTTTCCAGCTATAATGTAGCATGATCTCTCTTTAGTTTTGAGACTAAAAAAATTCAGCGAGGGAAAGCTTGAAATCAAGATCACTTGAAAACATCAAACCTGGCGCCAGTTTTTGTTATAAAAATTCATTTCAAGTTTTTTTTATTTCGAACGCTATACTGAAAAAAGAAACTTTCACTTCAGTTTAGGTAGCAGTGCACAAGCTGTACCTAACGCTATTTTCGCTGTGGGAAACGCACCAAATCTCGCTCTGGACAATTTTTAGGTGTATTTGATTTTGTCGTTAATCATATTTCATGTTATTATTTTCCACAGAACGCCATTACCAAAATATTCCCTTGGCGAATTTAAAGAGATCGCCCCAAGGAGAAAACTTAAAGAGCCTACTAAGTGAAGCCTACTGGCCGTGAAGTGAAAGGCGATGTTCAAGTGTTTCTACGACCAAAAGAGGGCAGCACGCGTAGTTTCGAAAGGCATTCTTCTCTGGAAAAGCATCTCGCGTTCGGAATATGCACAAAGACGGTTGAAAGGGAAACATTTCTTGATAAAGCGAAGGTTAAATATGCCGCAAGGCTCGAGGAAGGTTCAAGTTCCGTGCCAACTATTCCTCTACCTCCTGAAACCTGTCCACGTAGCACTGAAGGCTTCGCTTTCAAACAAGTTAAGAAAGCTTACCGGTTCAACGAAAAGCAACGAGAATATCTGACTGTTAGATTTACCATCAAACAAGAAAGTGGCAAAAAGGTCGACGCGGAAATGGTTGCAACAGAAAGGAGAAGAGCAACCGGATCGAAAGAGAAGCGCTTGTTCAGTGTCTCCGAGTTTTTGGCGACTCAACAAGTAGCTTCATTTTTTCCAGAATGGCACCAAAAGTGAAACAGCAGACAGCCCTCTGCGCACAAGCTTTAACTGAGGAAGATCTGGTTGCTATGGAAGAAGAGTTTAATTTGTCAAATGCTAAGGAGTCTATTTTTGAGTAGTTAAATTAAAATGTAACCTGGGGTTGATCAGAGAAAAAAGATATCTTACATCGCTCTGCTCGAAGACCTTGTTAAATGCTGCTCATGCAGTGCAGTTTAACAGGCAAATGGCAAAAGGCTGCATCAAAAAAATTGAGTTTTATATGAACGTTGATATAAAATGGGGGCCATGGAGCATATTTTAGATCGGAGGAGCTATTCAGTAGTTCACGCGTAGTGTGAGCTCATTGATATCAATTTATCGATGAGGGTCCTGGGGCCTTCCCTCCGAGAAGAGTCTCCTTTTGTCTGTTTCCTAGTACGCCTTTCTTGGTTCAGAAAGACTGCTAGATGGGGTGTCCTGGGATATGCTCCCCCCACCGCAATTTTTGAAATCTAGAGCTTCTGAAATCACCGGAAACGCGCTTCAGTCCTAGGAAAAATTTGTCAACTTTTTTTTAATTGCAAAGATTAAAATAAATAATAATAAATTGTTCTTGGTGGGGCTACAGCCAACTCAACCCCATAGCTCCGCGGTCCCCGTATTAAAGGCGGAAACCGAAAATGAAAAAGTCCCCTTCGAACCGCACTTGGCAGTCAGCCTGAAGTCAAACAGGATCAGGCCGGCGAGATGTTGTTCGATAAAGACTCACTAAAGAGTTTATACAAATAATTTAAAACGAGATATATAGGACTGGATGCTTTAGAATGGAGTTTTGACGAAATAAAGGATCGTGTCCGCTTTACTCGGCAACTTCACCTTTGATCCAACGTGACAATTGTCACGCAATTGAAACATACTGCTTTTCCTCAAGACAGTATCGCGATAAAAAACAAAAACCTCATTGCCTTGAAAAAGAATTAAACGCTATTAAATACTGGTCATTATTCTTGTACATTTTATTTTGAAGCCGTCAAAAGAGCCCTTCCTACACCAGAACCGTTAGGCGGTACGATTTCTACAACTGATTTGCATCATGCAAATTCGTGACCTCTGGCCACACTGTGTCGCAAAGCTTTATGTTTTGCCGGCACGTTTCTGAATTACCCAAATTTTTTATTACATACTATTTTAGTATAAGGACCAAAATTTGAACCAGCATGTAGTTTGACATGATGCCACACATACCAAGACACGTTTTGAAGGTTTGAAGCTGGTCGATTTTTCGCCTTTTGCAACAAGCATTTGACAGCACTTAGTTAAAAACTCATGTAAATTTTAAAATTAAACCAAAGCTCTTTAAAATGCCACATATAAAAGTCACATTAATTATGCTTTGAAGTGAAAACACTCCCGATTTCTTACGAAACATCCTCCTTTAGTACTAGCACGCTAAAAGTTGCTCAATTTTACTGTATTTTTTGCATAATTAATTAGGTAAAGACCCGAATTTTCGTTTTTCCCCATTTCCTCGGACACATTTTATTTTTCAAACTTTGAAATATTATTTTTGAATATATCTCCCTAAAGGAGTTTTGCAGGCAAATTATCAGAATTTTCGATTTTTTTAGCCTGGCCAGCAATTCTCGATATTTACAGTCAC
>NC_142526.1:33915171-33940171 GCF_964205215.1 Stylophora pistillata
CTATAAAAGGATAAAATATCACTAAGATCGAGTAATACTATGCAGGCTTTATCAATCGAATATTCACACTGAGTTAACGTTGTTTGCAAGCCGGGACATGCTCGGGATGAAGGACCGTTGAAAACGCTTGGTGCGCACACCAGGAAGGTCGTACTTTCTAATTCTCCTTAAGTTCTAATGGTTACATGATTGGTAGGACATAAGTGAGATTGTGGTCGTTAGAGATTGCATCAAACAGTTTATAACACTGTTCCTCGTGCCGAGACTGCAATGTGTCTAAATTATAGGACAATCTGGTAAGATGATACTTAACGCCCTTTCTGTACTCGTTCGATATCATTACTTAAATACTCGGGCAATGCATGGTGAAAAACGGGCGAACAATATTCCAGGACAGGTCTAATAACAGTGCAGTAAAAGTTGATTATATCACAAGGGTCCACTCTCGCCCTGCTGGGGAGAACCAGGAAATATAATCATCTTATTTGCTTTCCTGATAGCCTTAGATACATGATCATTCCAAGTAAGATCATTAGAGAGAGTCACACCTAAGATCTTGGCGGAGCTAACGACAGAGAGATCCTTCCCATTAACGCCTAGGGGCTCGAAAACACGCTTGTTCTTCTTAAAGTCGATATTCATGACTTTACACGTAACGGCACTTAGGGCCATTCGTTGATCGCTCGACCAGGTTTCAACTGCGTAAACAGCACTTTGGATGTCGCTCAACTCTCCTCGCGGCACGATCTCGGCCACAGTAGTGTCATCCACATATTTCCGGGAATGGAATCCACGGACCCTCAGGTCATTTATCATTAGGATAAATAACCAAGGGCCCAGTTTAGTGCCCTGCGGGACGCCAGCAGGGACAGGACCCCATTCCGAGAAACAGTCCCTGGACAGCTTGACACGTTGCCGGCGATCTGTAAGAAAGTCAGCAACCCAGCGGGCCACACTCTTGAGAATAGATAGCCTGAAGACCTTTCGCACAAGTAGGGTATGGTCAATAAAGTCGAACGCCTTCCTATAATCAAAGGGGACAACTCGCACGGCAGCCCCACTACCGTCAGTCGCAGTGGACCAGTTGTGCACCATGGATATTAGGGCACGAAGAGTGAACCATTTTGGAATTCCTCCGTACTGGTCGGGGTCAATAACCTCCATCACAGCAGGGCCAATATGAGAACCAACCACGAAATCCCCGAAGTGAGGGAGATAGGGCGAGGATGTTTACTGATACCCTCAACAGGTTTCACCTTTGGTATTGGGACAACATTAGCCATCTTCCATGCTGGTGGGAGTCTGTTCTCGGCAAAACTGCAGTTAATGATCGAAGACACGGGATAAGCAAGGAAGTCAGCATACTCCTTAAGGAGCTAATTCAGGGTATCTCATCCGGTCCAGCCGCGTTACGGGGCTTCAACTTTAGAAGCGTCGAAAAGGCGGCAGACTCAGGAATAGTAAACAGCGTGGATTCCGCCTCGGGAGTAGGAACAAACTCCAACCTCCGAAAGGACTCCAGAGGCTCAACAAAGGCAGCGTTGATCTTGCGATGTTGTGTTCAGAGAGGCCTTCAGTGCCTTCAATTTGTAAGAATGAAATAACGATGTCGGTATCAGCTGCAGGAGTCATTCCCGCAATTCGCTTGACGGAGTTCCACCACTGGCTAGGTTTGGTATGCTTTAGCTGGTTAACTTTTGAAGCGTAAAATCTTCCACGGAGTGTCTCACGTTCTCGGTTCACTGCATTTCGATAATAACGGAAAAGACTGACATCTCCATCACTGAACGCCTTTTGCCACACCTTGACTAGCTCTTTAAACTCTGGAGAAACCCTGGGCGCGTCCCTTACGTGGATCCTGGATTTTTCGACGGGCACGGTAAAGTCCAATCCAGTCTTGACAACGTCCGTAAACAGTTGGAGTTTTGCCGCGCAACCCCGCGTGTGCCCTACAAGCGACCAGTCAAGTCTGCCAAAACAGCGACCGAGATCGAGTTTCCTGCTGGCGCGTGCGTAGCGGCGCAACATCTGCTTTCTCAAAGAGCCCAATCACATAGGTCTCGTTTTAGGGCGCAATATGACAACATTGTGGTCGGAGAGTCCGAAAGGCGGCAAGATCTGTACAGAGTTCTTGTCGTACAGGTAGGTGAACCAATCGTGTTGGTTTGTTCACCAGCTATTTTAATCGAAACTGAGTCAAGATGCGTTTGACGTTAAGGCGATTGAAGTCTCCGCAAAGCAGAAGGCCATAGCCGAGAAATTCTCCCTCGATTGCTGTGAGGGTCGAAGATAGATGGTTTAGCTTAAACGCCCACGCATAAACATCTTCAAAAGGGTGCGGAGTTCAAAATATTGATTCCTAGCCCGGAAGAATTGAAAACTGCGTAAACACTAGTGGTGCGTAATGTCATAATCCCTTTTAACCTAAACACGCAAGAAGGGGCTGCATGAACGATGTCACAACTGAAAAATGTTTTACAATGATAACGGAGATTCTTTAAACTGACCCTGATTAAAAGGTAATTTCTTTTTTGTCAAAAGTTGCCTCTTTTTGCCTGTAACAACGAGAGCGTTGATACTAATGTAAACAAAGACTTTCTTTTATTCTGGCTTATTTTGAATTTGAAGTTCCATGAATTTGACCATGATCAAATTCACTTACCATTGACTTCTAACTTCACTGCGGCCTGATCCTTTCCTAGGATGTTTTTTGCTGTACACTGATACAAGCTTGAATCGTTTCCTGTCACGTTTTGCAGCTTTAACTTCGCCCCTGAAGCCGCTGATTTACTAATCTCTGATTTATTGCCTAATTTGCTCCACATAATTGCCGGCCTTGGGTTCCCGCTAGCTGAACACTGAAACGAGGCTGATTCACCTTCGTTAACGGTCAAAGTCGCTGGAGAAGCAATAACAATAGGAGATGAAATGGATTGACCAGGTTCCCCTTTAGATCCCGTCATGCCCGTCCCTCCTCTTTCTCCTTTCTGTCCTTTGGTTCCAGTCTCTCCCTTTAAGCCCAAGGGTCCTTGGCTGCCTTGCTTTCCTCTCTTTCCTGGTGATCCCATAATCCCTCTATCACCTTTATAGCCAGTCTTTCCTTTCTGTCCTCGTCGCCCTCTATTTCCTTTGGGTCCAGGTGGGCCGGGAGGGCCTGGTGGACCTGACATGCAGGTGGAATCCTTTGAGTGACAGAGTTGAAGTAAAAGTTTGCTGATTTTGGCCATTTTTTTCTCTTTTTGAAAATCTTCTGTTTCATTATCGACATTTCGCTTATTTCTGTTGATTTGATGGGACTGGATATCTACGGAAAAGACAGTAAAATTTATAGCTTCACATTTCTATCACAACGGAAAAATTGTCTGTCAAACATATGTTATTAAAACGTCATATATCTATAATCACAAGAATTTTGCAGAATTTTTACTTATTGTTCCAAATGTTTCTTTAGAGGAGTTAGTTCTAAGCAATCTCAATGCGTCGCCTTTAATCAAACCATACATGTTTTACGCCTGATGGGTGGCACGAGGCGAAGTGCGTAAATTGGAAGGTCTCAGTCGGCTTGTAGTCAATTTTGATGTCCAGGATGGAATATTTTGAAATCTTTTCCCTTTTAACACCATGATTTCGAGGAAAGTGATTTGCTTCGCTGATATTTCGGCCGTGAATTTCATAGTAGGGTGGAAGTAGTTAATACTGCTCAACTTGCCCCCTCCCACCTCTAGAAAGGAACTTTTACTTCAGAGACCAGTCGGGGTGGATCACGATCGCTTCCGATCTCTAGCTCAAGACTTACACTCAGGCGGTATGCGCACTCTGATTGCGTTGCATAATGGTTGTAAAACAAATAGTGAGCATTTGCATCTTGACGTGTTCGAGTGAACGAGTTTGACCTTCTCGAAAACCGGTCTCAAATTACATGCTAAAAAACAGTGCTTACGTTTGTCCTTGAGAACGATAGAATACGCGACAAATACGCACAAAAGTTCTTCTACGCATTTAAAATACAACAAATTACATTTACCTATAGTGAAAGGAAAAAGAAACGGCCTAACCTTTGCGGAATGTTCAGTCAAAATTTGCCGATTTCTGTCGCTCTTACCGCAATATTGAAAATAAAGGCTGAAAGTTTCTAAAGAAACTGTGGTGCTGCGTCGGTGGGGGTACCAAGGTAATTTGGTTATATCAACTAGGTTGAAATTGTAAATTGGCCACCACAACGAGTTAAAAGGTTGACGTTTCGAGCGTTAGCCCTCCGTCAGAGCGAGGACTGAAATAAAAACAAATGGACAAAAGCAATCCCCTCCTTTTGGTGATCCTCCTCGATGTTTTTGTCACACTGTTTTTTTGTTTTTGTTTTTAGTTTTTCTTCCTTCATTCCATCAAAATGGTTTATTTTTCCCTTTACTGTGATCTTGAAAGCTCTAGTTATTTCAATCCGTCATCTTGTTCAATTATTGTTCAGCTCTTGATCGAATCCATTCCATACTCATTTATAGCAGTTCCAGACTACTTTTCAACTGTGGATGATGACGATCGAAAGTTATTTTAAAGCCTGGCTCTATATCATCGTCCACACGGCGCGGCGTTTGCCGTCGATTCCATGAGGACGATTGTTCGAAAACATCACTGAGATCACAGGCGGACCACTTTGTTAATGTGGTGGTGAGACATACGATGGATATGATGTCACTTTTTTAAAGCCTCGTGATCAGGAGTCTCTTCACCGTTTAACTCCCAGAAGTGGATAACATTAACTTCTCCTTACAATATCTATACATTATCCGGCAAAAAGGTAATGAGAATACTCAAACTAATCAGGTAGAAGCTGTTTTCTCTAATTTACAAGAAAATGAGTACCAGCTAAAGGACTTAAGGGGAGGAATTCGCAATCAGATCTTGGGAGTTGAAGAGTTAAGCAAAGTTAAACGTAAAATGATGAATCGAAATGCCATAGTTCTTTTGCCTCCCCAAGCCATATGAAAAACCTTTTTCAGTACGGAATCACTCTTCAAATGTAAGAGGAGAACTACTCTATTTGACGTAGGTGAGATTTTCAGTACATGACCCGTTGAAAATTTAATTATTCAGTCGTTTATTTGTGACCGTCATATAACTTTATATTACATTCGTATGTTTTCCGGGTCAAAAAACTTTTTTACGGGGTGGTCTTCATGTGCTAAGATAGTCATGTGATTGAACCTGGTCTACAACTCATACCGAACGTTGTGGGCACTCCCACGAAAATATCCTTTTGAAAAGAAGATATGCCAATTGAGTTCAGTAATTTATAGCACTTCATATATGAAATAGGGGATACAGTGTTCCACAGTTAAAAATATCTGTTTTCATGTGCTGCCCACTAATTTTAATGTAATATTTAATTTTTTTGGCTATAAATGAAATCTTACCAGTTATCACTTTGGTACATGTATATAGAGACAGGAAATATCAAAAAAGTTATTTTTCTTTTGACAAGTATTGTGTTTCCACACACTCAGTTAACCTTAGGAATCAAAATGTCTAAGATATGGACCATGGTAATTTTATGAATCACATTTGTGTCCTTCAGTCCTAAGACACGAAGAAGATTGTACATTTATTAGGAAATATAAATCCCGAGTATTTTTTTTTTGTTCTTTTTTATTGTTTACGGAGATTAGAAAAAGCCCTACTATCCCTCAAAACATTGAATCAATATCATCAGTCTCCTTTGTTACTATCTAGCATGTGTGGAAAACATGTCCTCAAACCGATTAACAGATTCATAATATTCCATCAAAACCTGAGTAAGATGCTCAAAATCCATTAATCACTATATGCTGTCACTGGTGACTAGTGGTGTATTTTAGCCTCAGTTATTGTTAAAACCTGAATGATTCAAATGTCTCAATAGAGTGCCACAATAAAGTTTTGACAAACTGAACTAACTGCGAATATGAAACAGTCTCTCTGTCTGTTCAAAGATATCAATTGTCGCGAAGACAGAGTTATAGTAAAGGACGACAAACAATCGATCACCGTTCCATTAGAGTGTATTCAAACGATTAAAACGTTTCACAACAATATCAAGTGGTGGCCATGAACGTGAACAAGGAAAACACTAAACCATGTGTTTCTCGCGTGGGTTACACGAGCAGGACGTAATACCAGAAACCGCTGACCGCACGGGTAATGATTACAAACAATCAATTATAATAGGAAATGAAATGTTCTCAAGTCATAATGTTCAATGATTACTCTTAAGTCTTTTCGACATCATTATTAATTGACTTTCCTTTTCGACAAGAATCGAGAATCCTATCAAACTCAGTTCGGGTTGTTTTCTTTTCTCTTAGGGAAGTAAAGAAACTAATGCAGCCACTAAGAGCTTTCAAGTATTCGGTTTCCAATGGCTAACTGCACTTTCTTTAGACATTGAAACGGAAATATTTACATTGCTCCTCATTAGAGTACAAATCATAAGCTAAGTTAACTGATCGATCGGCATATGTATTTACTTGTCGACACCAGGCCAGAAAAGCTAAACTTTGAACATTTAAAACATATCGTATTCGGCATTCCTCGTACTAAATCGATCACCACTAGGCCAGACAATGTATACAAGCGATGCTGTTA
Organism: Stylophora pistillata; assembly: GCF_964205215.1. NCBI lineage: Eukaryota > Metazoa > Cnidaria > Anthozoa > Scleractinia > Pocilloporidae > Stylophora > Stylophora pistillata. Next base: position 33,921,790 of record NC_142526.1, read on the forward strand.
ATGCATACCGGAACTCCACTAGAAAATGAAAGTGTCCACCAGAAACTTTGCTCGGAGGATTGACTTTAGGATAATTTTTTCATATCAGACCAGTCTTAAAATTTATGTTTACTAACGCGGTCACAGACTGGAAGAGGGGATTGATAAAAAAGTTAACGTTGTTTCATCCAGTAAACCGTAGGGGATGGATGCGTCGCTCGTTCGATTCAATCATTGTAATAACTTGTACTGCTAAGTTTGTCCAAAATTGATAACTAATTACCAGGAACAGCTTTGCTTATCCAAACATGTTGCTCGCTTGTAGGCGATGTCATCTCCGCGACGCTTTCAAGATCGTGTATTCTTTTCTTGTGATCGTTCAACTCCAGTTCAATTGTAATAAACCCGACACAGTAAAACACAATCGACAAAAGTGAAATGATGGAAGCATAGAAAGGAAAACTCTGCTTTTGAGTGGTCATTTTTTGCCAAACTTGCAAGCTGCTGTTTCAACTCTTTCTCTCTAGATGATACTAGGATCACGAGTTTATTTCGGAAACCTGCCAAATTGTCAGTTGCTGATAATTTTCCACTGAAGCTGTAGAGCAAAGGTCATATCCGTCTCGGTGAATGTCATTTTAAACTTCTTGTTTTTACACGATAAACAAACCGTGACATTGACTGTTCAGTGTTAAGAAAACTCGGATCATTTTAAGTTCTTAAAGGCTGAGCTTTGGCCAAAATTGCGTTAAGATCTGTTAAGAGTGTAGAAGAATTTTTTCATTCCATATAACAATTTCGTGATGAGGCAAAATTGATTAATAAAAGTCCCTCTCCTAAAAGATGACGCACTAGTTATTATTCGAGAGCTGGAGTGAGGAGGGGAGAAAAGAGGTGCGAGGAGAGAGTTCGAGAGCTCACTTTTGACCGACCATAACCGTTAATTCGATAATTCAGCGTCAACAGAAGAATCTGTATTCAGTTCCTGCTGGTTTATGTTCAGCTCGCTACGCGATTCAGTGAGGTCAGGAAGTTAAGTGTTCATGCAAGTGAGACTTACGAAGGAAATATTAAAATATCAGGGTATAGTGATCATGAATAAAGCATTGGATAATATCAATTTTTTAACGAATCGTCATCATCTTTATATGTCTTTCCTGTGTTTTGCGTGTCAACAAACTTTTTCTCAGGATGGTCTGCTTGTGCCAAGGTAGTCATGTGATTGGATCTGGTGTACAACTCGTACCTAACTTGTGGGCACTCTTACGAAAATAGGCTCATATGAAAAGAAGATATAGCAATTGTGTTCGCTTATTCATAGTATTTCGTATATTTTTAAAATATTTGAAAATTTCAATTTAAACCCTTAGAATTAAATAGGGAATATAGTTTTCTACGAAAGAAAGTCATAAACCTGATAGTACAGAGTTGCCTTCTATATGGTTAAATAATCAGCTATAGCTAACTCATTTATTTCGCATTCATTCCGTTGTAACTTCATGACTGGAAAAAAATATAGTCGACCATTGTGAGTCAGCAAGTTTGAAATCGCCTTTGGAATTTATCTTTTAAAATTTCTTGCTTTACTGAAATCGGAGAAAATTATTTTAACACAAAAAGAAGCAGAGAAAAGCAAACAAACAAAATAAAAACAATCCAAAGCAGCAATCAGTTTTACAAAACGATAACCGCCTTTTTACCAGCCTTTATTGCAAAGAGTAAATGAATCTAAACTCAACCAATTAAACTCCTACCCTACAGATGATACTAATTCTCTACAGTATCGGCCTTAATTTCGTGTCAGAAAACCTCACTGAAAAATAATTTCACAATCGCGCAATCGCGATAAGATCGCTTTATCTAAGATACATCCATAATGTGCATTGAAAGATCGTTTAAAGTATACTTTACACTTTAATTTTTGAATTTATGGTCTCGAAATTGCCATTTCCTGTGTTTTTCGCTGGGCAATTTCAGTAACTATGAAATTGTTACTGGAATTGCTTTAGCGCGCGTTGTTTATTTCCCCATATCTAATGAAGGTAATGGTAAAGTCTGTTCACGAACCTAGTGCTTAACTCCGGTTTCTGAAGCATGAAGCGACTGGGAGTATTTCTACTCTCCCCTGGATGGGATGCCAGTCCATCACAGGGTTACCCCCCAGCATTAGATTTTCCGGTACCAATTTAAACACCTGGGTGAAGAGAGGCACTGTGAGAGTAAAATTAAGTGTCTTGTCTAAGAACACAACACAATGTCCCCGGCCGGGGCTCGAACCCGGACCACTCGATCCGGAGTCGAGCGCGCCAACCATGAGGCCACCGCGCCTCCACGTCATATCTAGTGAGGGCAGAGTATTTAAATAAACTTCGGCTGGCTGCGGAAAGTTGTACCTACCTTACTACACCGAAATCGTGCAGCTAGGTGATTGCCTGATTTAAACAAAAGGCTATACAGAAACAAAGTCTTCCGTGGACCGATTTTTCATTTCTGCTCCCAAATACGGAGGCTGAACAATGTAGCCTCTTACCCGCTTTGTTCACAGGAGAATTTCACCTGTTACAGCTCGCAAGACGCTGACAAGTTCCGTTCATGACCTGGCGTATAACCGACTTCGATAGGAATCCAATTTCATCGGTGTCATGCTGTTTTTTTCCTCAGCTTGAGAAAAAAATTCCCGCCTATAAAATTTCATTTTACTTCTCGGTGGAATTTTAATGGAGGTAAAAAAAAACCTTGCTAGGTTTTTTAAACTGGATGATAAGCAGCAATAAACAACAAACAAATGCCTTTTGCAATTTCTGCTTCCGCTTCCCGCCCTCAGGTAGGTCCCGCTTCCGCCCTTGATCTACCGCTCCCTGTTCGCCTGAACTCCGTCTCCTCCCCCCCGTCCCCTCCACACACAGTGATCTACCAAAGGTCAGGAAGTTTAGTGTATCAGCAGTCATCTTAAGTGAACACTGAAATATCCCGTTTTCTTTTCGTTAATCGTAAAGCCTTGAACCAATCATCAGAATTAAGAGCGAATGGTTATTGAGTACCTCAGCCAGGTTTTTTTTACCTCATAACTTAGGTAAATACGAGCCATCGAAAACATCCGTTTATTTTTGCGTATCACTCGTAATCTAACTCAAAGATGTCCTACGGTTAGTTCTAGAAGCTTGTTTTCAGATCATTGCGTGACTGCAAGATCAACATTCAAGGAGAATAGAGCCATCCTTTACTGAATGTGTGCGAACAAAAAGTCAAAATTATTAAATGCGCATGGAAGTTTATAAAGATCGGGCCACTTTCGTGACATGAAATGAAAAAATGGACACAGAAACACGTGATGTTAATGTGTTTCCTTTAGTTTTCTTCCATCGCTCCTTTTGCAGTTGTATTACTTGTAGTATATCACATACTTAACAGCCCTTTTTATAAATGTCTCTGATTTTGATTTAAAAAAACTCAGCTTTAAGCGACGGAAAAATATTAGAAACTGGTTGAAGGATTTGATTTAAATCATAATATGGTTAATCAGTTAAGCTAACTAATTTTTTCTCGCACAATTCATTGCAGCGTCATAACGTTAGTGAAAAAAAATATGATCGGCAGGGTTTACCTAGTAAAAGTTTTGCATTAAATCTCAGAAAAACATTTTCACTCAAAAAAACTTGAGAAAATTTTTCCTATTGTCTATTTGCTGCCCTTTAATGCAAACAATAATGAATCTGAATAAAACTCCTGCGACGCATATGATAGCACATTTCTATGATTTCGGCCTGATTTTTATTTCAGCAAACTTCACTGAAAGATCACTATTGTACCAGTAGTACAACCTGACTCCTCGCCAGTCATTTTTGCTATTTCCAAGACATTTTCCATTAAGATTTGAATGTTGGCAACTTCCGTTGCCAATTGCAGAATTGGAGAGATTGACACAGCTTCGAGTCATTAGAGAAGTAAGGGAGCACACTGAATGGATTAACTCGATTGTTCCAGTTAAGAAACCAGATGGTTCCTTACGGCTATGTCTTGATCTAAAAAGATCTCAACCGAGTGATAAAGAGGAATCAGTGGTACAGCAGAACAGTCGATGACATCTTACCGGAATTAGCAGATTCGAAGTATTTCAGCTTGCTTGACGCGAAATCTGGATATTGGCATGTCTCTCTTGACAAATAAAACAGTTACCTGACAATTTTCAATACACCCTGGGGCAAGTACCGATGGCTACGCCTACCCTTTTGGCTAAAGGTATCGGGAAATGTTTTTCAAGAAAGAATCGACAGAGTACTGAAAAGTGTCCCCAATAGCGTTGGAATCGTTGACGATATCCTTTGCCACGGCAATGAAGAAACTACCCATGACGTTGCAGTCATCACCCTGCTTGAAACAGCGAGAGTTAACAATCCCACTTTCAATGCAAACAAATTTGTGTTCAAATCTCAAGATTGTGCATTCTTCCGAGGAAGTCTCACCCCAGCCGGGTACGAGATGAACCCAAAAAAAGTACAAGCCATCACTGAGATGAAACCACCAGAGAACCTTCAAGATCTGCAAAGCTCCCTAGGGCTGGTGAACTACCTAAACCGGTTCAGTTCAGCACTGGCAGATCTAACAGCACCGCTTAGAACGCTCTGTAAGAAGGACACTCTCTTTACCTGAGAAAGCTCACAACAAAAAGCATTCGAGGCTATCAAGAAAGAAATTACAAGTGCACCAGTGTTGGCATACTTTGATCAGTCTAAAGCTAGCACTATTCAGTCAGACGCATCCAGGAAGCTTAGGAGCAGTTCTAATCCAAGATGATAGGCTTGTGATCTACGCATCAAGAGCCCTCACTGAGACGGAACGATCTTACTCTAACATTGAGCGAGAGTTGCTCGGTGTTGTGTTTGCTCTTGAAAGATTTCATCATTATGTGTATAGATACACAGCGACGGTGCAAACAGATCACAAGCTATTGGTCAGCGTGTGGGAGAAGTCCATAGTGTGTTACCAACCACGCCTTCAGAGGCTATTGCTGAGACTATCCCAGTATGACGTAAACATTGAATACCTGAAAGGCAAGGATAATGTCGTAGCTGACGCACTGTCTAGAGTGTCTCCTCAGCAAACACCTAAAGAAGGAAAATACGAGGAAGATTTCATCCCAGTTCACAAGCTCACAGAGGTAATCCCCGCCGATTCTACGAGAGTTGGAGATTTCAAACGCGCAACTGCAGAAGACACTATTTCCGTCTTACTGATGCAAGTGGTAGCAAATGGATGGCCTGAATTAAAGAAAGATTACCACCCACCTCTTGTAGACTATTGGAGCTACAGAGAAGAGAACAGCGCAGAGAATGGTCTACTGTTCAAAGGCCATCGACTCATAGTTCCCGGGGAATTGCGTAGCAGAGTCCTCCAAACTATCCACGAGGGTCATTTTGGTTTTGAGAAGATGCAACTAAGAGCCCGAGAAGCAGTATTCTGGCAAAGAATAACCTCAGATTTATTACAGACAGCACAAGGTTGTGAAGTGTGCCTGACGTTCTCGAGAAGCCAACAAAGCGAGACGCTGTTGCCCCATGAAGTTCCTCAAGGACCTTGGGAGAGGTTAGGAATTGATTTCTTCGAGTTTCAGTCTACAACCTACCTCTTGATAGCAGCTACTACAGTAGGTTTTCCGTTATCAGGAAAGTACGAAGCACCAACGCGAGCGCTACCACCGAAATTCTGAAGCAAGTGTTTAGCGAATATGGAGTGCCTCAAACCGTTATGACAGACAACGGCCCCCCATTCTCGTCGAAGGAATTTTCAGCCTTTGCAAACCAATGCCGCTTTGACCACATCACGTCTAGCCCTCGTTACCCGCAGAGTATGGTGCCGACGGTCAAGCGGTGCATGAGAAAATGTGCAGCCGCAGGACATGATCCAAACTTAGCTATGTTGGTCCACAGAGTCACACCCCTTACTACCACCATACCGTCACCTGCAGAGCTATTCAATGGACGAAAGTACAGGGCATTACTTCCCACCAAATCCCTATCCAGAATCCTCACTACCACGCTGTCCGAGAGCAAATGGTGAAAGACAAAAACAAAATGTGCGAACACTACAACAAAACTGCAAGGGATCTACCTTCTTTGCCACAGAATCAGAGAGTGTACGTACAAGTTCCCCCCCAATATAACCAATGGACTCCAACAACCGTTACCAAAACGCCAGTAGCGTCTCAACCAAGATCGTACAGTGTCGAAACTACTAAGGGAGCCCATTTAATGAGGAATCGTCGCTTCATTTGTTCAGCACAAGCGATTACTCCGATACCTGTCGAGAGTAGTAGCAGCGAACGACCAAGATGTGTGATTACAAGACCTAAAAGACTTACAGAGACAATTTAACTAGTTTCAACGTTTCAGTTAAGGCCTAAGGTTTGTTTTATAAGGGGAGACATGTTGCATAGATCAGCAATTCATTCGCGCCATTATTCACGCCGCCCGTCTTATCACAATAGAAATGTTTGTCAATGTAGTGTAACCGTAATATATGCAAAATACTAGCAAGTATAAAACTCGTGAGTTGGTTCTACGTATTATTATTACTTGGATTAGTGTGTGTGCGAATAAAAAACTTTTATTGCAGAACCGAGAAGTTAAGAACATCCTTTAATTATCCTTAGCCAGACTATACCGACTCTTCAAAAGCGTGACCTTAAGGAAGTGGAATTGTTTGCCTCAGCGGACTGGAAACTTAGTAAAAAGAAAAACATTTACATCGTAAAACCAAGAAATGCTTCACTTAGTAAGGGAGTTGTATGAATACTGCGTTGCAACATATTTGTTTAGTGATATCCGGACCTTTTAACTAGTTCAAAAAATTTTCAGCAGAAGCTTTCCGCACGTTATCGAAAATAACATGACCTGCCAGCCTTTCAGCCTTTTTTTTAAGATTTATTCCTAATTAGGAACGCAAACTCCTTTAGACAAACAAGCTTTTTATTCACCAAACAATATTTTCCAAGACACATTTTCTGGTTATCTTCAGTAGGATTAATTGACTGCACCAAATTGTCGAAAGTTTGACCTCAAGAACGTCGATTTGTTTACCTCAGCAGACGGAAAACTGAGAAGAAAAAAACTTTTGGAACGTATCGGCCAAGGACTGAGTCACAGGGTACGTAACATTTCATGTTGCGATATATATTTGTTTAGGATGAAAAAATGATTTATAGACTATAAACTGCCCATATATCAAAATTTTTCAGCTGAAACTTTCATTCTGCAAGGAACTTGACCTGTTAGCCTTCAGCAAACGGGAAGCAGTCAGAGCACGTACACACAACATTCCACTTCCTGAAAGTATTTGCTTCACAGTTTTTCCTGTGAAGGTGAATACACGTAATCTAGAACATTCGAATTTGTTTCCATCAGTAGAGAGGAAGCTTTCAAATGCTTAGATTTTGACTTCTCGGATTTTCCTATTTTTTAGCATTCCCCTCATATTTTTACTACTGGAAGCCAACCTAAACAGATGGGACTAACGTCCTTTCAATTAACTCCTCCGAATATATCTACACGTGCTTGTGATGTAAAAGCCGATTTGGCTGAAGCTCTCACAAAATTCCCTGTCGAAGAATTGGTTAAGGACCCTACACCATCTCACTTTTTTAGATATATCAGTAACACAGATGCGAAGACCGATATTGAATGAGCTACAATACTTCATTTTGTCATCAACAAAAACTCACCAAGACCTTTTTGGACGAGTGCAATGTCTTCGCGGTCGTTAGATGGCAGCTTGCTTCCTGTATCCCTTTCAAGATTATTTAATCTGTTCTTGTGCTGGTTTAACTCCAGTTCAACTCTAATAAATCCGACACAGTAAAACACAATCGAAAACACCGAAATGATGGAGGCAAAGTAGGGTGAACTTTGCTTTTGAACAGCCATGTCATTAGCTTAATCATTCAGCGCCAACTGAAGAATATGTGGTCAGTTGCTGCTGGTTTATATTTAGCTCGCTACGTGATTCATGAGGTCAGCAAGTTAAGTGTCTCAGTAGTTACTTCATACATACTCACAAATGTCACGCTTTGCACAGAATTGCGCAGCTTTAGTCGTCGATTCGATCAGGTAGGTTATATTATTTGGAAACACCAATGAGATCGTAGGCCAACCTCTCTGTTAATGGGGTGAGAAATAAAGATATACGGAGGAAATATAAAAATATTGCAAGTGATCACGAGTAAAACATTGGATAGAATATCACTTTCATCGTGATCAAAAATTTATTTTAACCTTTTAACTCCCAAAAGTGACTAACCGCACTTGTAACTTCTCTCTACAAGATCCGTACATTATCCAGCAAACAGGTATTCAGAATACTCAACCTTATCAGGTAAAGGTTGTTATCTCGATCTAAAATAGTGAAACATTTTCCACTCCATACGTACACCAGTTTTGTAATCAGGCAAGAATTGAGAGCTGAAAGTCTATCTTCCTTCCCTAAAAAGATCACACGCGAGTTACTCGAAAGCTGGAGTGAGGAGGGGAGAAACTACGAGCAGACAGTATGAGACGATAATTGCGTTTGTAGAAATATAACAGCACGCACCATGTAACAGAGAAAAGAGAGAAAAAAGCTTCCTTTGATAATTTATATGTATTTAACGGCCTCAAACAAGGGAATTGCTCCTTAGCAGCATCTAACGATACCTCTACACTTAATGATAGAATACCCCTTTAACAAACTTACTCTATGATAAAGTAAAGTTAAGTCAATTAATTAAGCCCCTAATAGCATAGACTATGTCAAGCCACTATCTAAAGGAGGGAGGGGGTGGGGGGCACTGGGATGTATAAGAAACCGCAAAATTGTAGTAAAAAATTATCGAAACTGCAAAAAATTTGATCAAAACAAAGACCGCATGCAAAATCGTCAAGACCGATAAATTTTCACATCCCACTTATCAAAATCTTTATCCATCCGATGCAGTGGTAACGAGTGGAGCATACAGATGATGTTTCGCGCCTATTCGAGATCAGTAGAGGCGCATAATTGCTAATAAGGATCGAAGAGAAACTTGAACCCGAATAGGAATAATCGAAAAACCACATCAGATACCAAATCTGAAATCCGTTAATATTTTTACTAGAACCGAAAACCAAATGCTAAAAGACGAAAAGTTCGCAAACCGTAATTAACACCAAACCTGAAAAACCCAAGATTTTTGGCACAAAACCCGAGAACTCGATCTGAAAAATAGGCAAAACCACAAAGCCGAAAATCCCCAATGCCCCTTTCCTAAAGCCTTAATTAGACCTTTAAATCGTAGTAGCAACCACTAAGTGAGTTGTGATACTTACTTGTACTCAAGGGGGGAGAGATAGCTATCGCCTTTTCAGTATTAGGCTGTAGTGAAACCATTTGTTTGTGGCTATGCCATGCTTAGTATTAACTGATGACAAAGATAACAAAAATGCCCATGTATGGCTGGAGTTATGCCTTATCACGAGTCAAGCTCGAGCCCGAGTCAAGACCCAGTCACGACTGAATCAAGTTCTAGTCATTTAATTTTTCCTTGTTTTTTCTTTCTTTTTTTTTTCTTTTTTTTTTTCGCTTCCATTCTTTTTTCTGCGTCGAAATGATGCACCAGAAATTCAAGAACAACTAATTTTCATGCTTTGATATTTTAATTCTTTCACAGCTGTTTGCGAGGGTTAGTCCTGCACTGCATGGTTCAGTTGCGATCTAAGAAGTAAACATTACAAACATCTACAAGTTATTCTTACAGCTTCCTACCTATTTTTATTACACACACCAGGGGAGGAGTCTTATTAAAAGACAAATCGTCTAAACTGACTCGGAATATAAGAAAAAAAAAAAGAATCTCAGTATTCCTCGAACTGGATCGCCATTTTGCTGCGTTCAACAACTAACAAGCATATTGTTCCAGACAAATGAGTTTCAGATTTGTGTTCTTGATATTAATCAGCAAGGAATAGTCTGACGCGACTCGGAAGTACAAAAGATCTAAAATGAGCCGCAGAGCTTCACTAGACGCACTAACGAAAATGAAAATGGGCCAAAATTTATCCATTAGACTTCGTAAATGTCGCTTCTCTGAGTTTTAGAAGTATTTACTTCTAAATCAATTCACGGCTTTTTGAAGATTGAAGGTGTATCTACAATTTGTTCCTAAAATGTACAATTCACTAGAAGTATTATCATCTTGCACCTGAAAATACACAAAAATTTGGGCATTTCTGGTATAAAAGTCATTTTTAAAGGGCGATTCTCTGAAAACCCTTACTACCCTCAAACAATCAACAACTCCAAATGGCAGACTACTCTTTGCCCTGCAGACAGAATCTTGAAAATTGTCCGATGGGAACCTTAATTTTATCCAATTCGGTTTGAGAATATTTAGTCGAAATTACGTAATAAAATGGCGAGTTTTAAGCGAGCGCGCCATGGTCTTGAGCCTAGACATGAATAACAATACACCCGTCAAGAGAAGAATTCCCATCGTAGAATCAATAGCATTTGTCGATTTGTTCGTAATTGAATTTTAAGATCTTCCGGTGCGTCAGCTGTTAACCTTGCCCTAGCGGACCGTTTTGTTATATGTGATGGGAGCTCTTTACGTAGCTTTTTGAAACCGTATACAAGTTTGTAAGTTTTCATAAGAGTAAAAAGGATCTTCGGACAACTGATGTTTTTCATTAATGTTCCGAAAAGTTGTCACAGACTTAATGGTGGATAACTTCATCTGATGTCTTCCTTGATAGTAAAAACAAGATATTAAGAAATTTGAACTTCCATTAAGCGACAATCTGTTACCGACGGACAAACTGAGTAAAGACAAACATTTGAATCGCACAACCAGAGACTGAGTCGCATGGTAAGGTAGTTGTACGAAGATTTTCGCGTTGTTGTATAATTCTTAAGGATGAAAAATTTTTAAGTGAACTCTGGACTATAAACTAGATGTCAATCAACGTTTTCAGCTAAAATTTTTAACCTGCACGAAAAGAACTTGACCTGTGAGCCTTCAGCAAACGGGAAGCAGTCAGACCACGCACACACTAGACTTCCTGCAAGTATTTGCTTTACAGTGTTTCCTGCAAAGCTGAATACTAGTGATCTGAAACATTCGATTTGTTTCCTTCAGCCGAAAGGAAGCTTTCCAAACACCGGCTGAGATAGACTCAATTATTCCGGAAGTTGTTTAAGATTTTGTTCGGATTTTTCTGTTCATCCCTTTACTTGCTCATTATTCCCCTCATACTTTTACTTCTGGAAGCCAACCTAAAAATGTGGAACTACTTTCCTTTTAAATTCTTCCAAAAATACCTACATAAGCTTGTGAGGCAAAATAACTTGACCTCGAAACCATAGATTTGGGTGAAGCTCTCACACGATTCCCTAACGAAGAATTGGTTAATTACTCCAAACCGTTTTACTTGTTTGGATAAATTGTTTACGCAGATATGAAGACTGAATTTGAATGAGCTGTGATAATACATATTTTTATCAACAAAACTCACCAAGAGCATTATGGACGAGTGCCATGTCCGCGTGGTCGTTAGACGGCTGCTTGCTCTCTGTATGTCTTTCAAGATCATTTAATCTGCTCTTGTGCTGGTTCAACTCTAGTTCAACTCTAATAAACCCAATACAGTAAAACACAATCGACAACACAGAAATGATGGAAGCAAAGGAGGGTAAACTTTGCTTTTGAACTGCCATGTCATCAGTTCAACAATTCAGTGCCCATTGGAGAATCTGTAGTCAGTTGCTGCCGGTTTATATTTAGCTCGCTACGTGATTCACTGAGGTCAGGAAGTTAAGTTACCTCATACAGTTACCTCATACATATTCATGAGCGTCACGTTTTCTAGCCAATGAAAACTAGGAGAAAAATAAAGAAACGGGGAACCTATATCAAAATGGCCTGTTTCTTGGGTTTCTTTACGCCGTGTGGAAAAGGTCGAGAAAACAAAGAGTACAAGGCAAATAGTTTTGAAGCAACTGGATTTTGATGCAAAAACTCTAATGTAAGGAAAAAGTGGCTACCGTTGGAGGCTCTCTCATCGAGTGGAGCCTCACAAATTGTCTTTCGTACGCTGGAAAATCTTTGGTTCCAACGCCATTGTACCGCACAAAACCATGCATTGAATCAAGGGTCACGAAAAGTGTAAACCAAAGTAATATAAATCCAGCTTGATAAACAGACAAGTTTGGAATGAGATAAATATAAATGTCGTGTGCGATTGGCCTTTCCCATCTCAGATTTGTCTAATTACTTTGATTTGAGAAATTTTAGTTTGGGTTTTGAAAACGCTGATTTTATTTTGAAAGGCGGAGATGACTATATGTCATCTTTAGGTGTCTTACCCGAGCTGAATACATTTCTCTATAATATTTTTTTTAATTCGGAATCTAGTGTGGGTTGGGGAAAGCAGGGAACCTGTAATCTTTCATATTAATAAAGGGGGTAAGTTTCTAAAGAAACTGTGGTGCTGCATCGGTGGGCGTAACAAGATAATTTAGTTATATCAGCTAAGTTGAAATTGTAAGAGCCCATGACTGTAAATATCGAGAATTGCTGGCCAAGCTGAAAAATCGAAAATTCTTATAATTTTCCAGGAAAACCCTTTTAGGGAGATATATTAGAAAAAATATTTCGAAGTCTGAAAAATCAAATGTTTCCGAGAAAATGGGGAAAAACGAAAACTCGGGTTTTTACCTAATTAATTATGCAAAAAATATAGTAAAATAGAGCAACTTTAGTGTGCTAGTACTGAAGGAGGATGTTTCGTAAGAAATCGGGGATGTTTTTGCTTGAAAATATAATTCATTTGATTTTCATTTATGGCACTTTTAGGAGCTTTGGTTGAATTTTAAAAATTACAAGATTTTTTAACAAAGTACTCTCAAACACTTGTTGCAAAAAGCGAAAATTCGAGCAACTTCAAGCCTTCAAAACGCGTCTTGGTATGTGAGAAATCATGTCAAAATGTATGCTGGCAGAAGTTTGGTCCTTATACTAAAATAATTTGAAATAAAAGATTTGGGTAATCAGAAAAGTGCCGGCAAAATACAAGAGTTTACGACGCAATGTGGCCAAGGTCATGAATTTGCATGATACAAATCAGTTCTAGAAATCGTACTTGAGAGCTGCGAAGTAAACAAGATAGTCAAAGATGGTTAAAACAATTATCTGATGTGGAAATGATATGAAATTATACAATAAAAAATCCATAGACATTGCCGAAGAGGGCTGTAAATTTGAATTGCAGAAGACTTTGTTATTGTTGACTCGTTATTTCAACAGCACTACCTACACCTAACTATAGATAAGGGCCGCTGAATATTTCACCATTTTTGTTGACTAGGTGTTTATCACCGACATTATTCTTAGTTTAATAGCTACGTTTTCTGCAACTGGGATAATATTTCTTTTGAAATATCTTGCATATCATGAAAAATGTTGTGCGAGTAAACAAAGTCACGCAACACCGCAAGCTTCTGCTGTGTAGTTTTTCACCAAAGATAACAGCCCAACTATTTTTTATGCTATTTATTCTTATCTTTTTCGGAAAAAGGGCCACATTTCTGTCACAAAAATTGATAAAAAGGACTTATGTCACGGTAACAATTATACCGTGTTGGAGTCTGGGCGATAATTCTCTATGATGTAATCACGGTCTTTTTCTTAAAGGTAAACACGTGCGAGGTTTTTCACAGAACATAAAAAGAAAACGATGTCATTCTGTAGCTTTGCTTCTCTTCTTGGGGGGGGGGGGGGGGGAGCTTGTGGTGCAAGTTCTGGGATTCGTGTAGTGACTAGTGTTAGACAGTCTCGGGGAACGCGAAACTGTTCCCACACGCAAAAGAAGATTAATGACATCAGTTTACTGCACAACTTCAGATTTTATCCTGGTGGAATGAGGGTGTGGCAGACATTTGATAAAGGCCCCGGCAAATGCATCTCTTTGGAAGGAACAAATGGTAAACTTTACGTTATATTCTCTTTCCAGTTTCCAGCGATAATGTAGCATGATCTCTCTTTAGTTTTGAGACTGAAAAATTCAGCGAGGGAAAGCTTGAAATCAAGATCACTTGAAAACATCAAACCTGGCGCCAGTTTTTGTTATAAAAATTCATTTCAAGTTTTTTTTATTTCGAACGCTATACTGGAAAAAGAAACTTTCACTTCAGTTTAGGTAGCAGTGCACAAGCTGTACCTAACGCTATTTTCGCTGTGGGAAACGCACCAAATCTCGCTCTGGACAATTTTTAGGTGTATTTGATTTTGTCGTTAATCATCTTTCATGTTATTATTTTCCACAGAACGCCATTACCAAAATATTCCCTTGGCGAATTTAAAGAGATCGCCCCAAGGAGAAAACTTAAAGAGCCTACTAAGTGAAGCCTACTGGCCGTGAAGTGTTGAGGGGTTTTACCACTCGCTTGGCAAATTAACAAGAGGTACTGAGACTCTGTAATTTTCTTCTTTATTCTCTCTCTTGTTCCACTGCTTATTTCTACTACTTATTTCTACTAATTTCAGCAAGGAGTGCTCCAGTATTAAATACAAAAATCACAGACATGTTTGGGTTAGCTAACCGTGGGAACTTCCAAAACAGGATGTTCAGTGTGGGTAAAACTCAAGGTCGGTTTTACCAACTCAAACATGACCACCTAGCAAACTAGTTATCTTCAACCATAACAAGGGATTAAAATGTCTAGCACGGTAAGTGCTGAGCCAAGTTCAAGCAGACACTAAAAATAAATCATCAAAACTATAGATTCATCAAAATAGCACGTAGGGGCGAAAAGGCGAGACTTAATAAAACAAAAGGTAAACTAAAAAGAATGCTTGAAATAACGAGCCTTGAAAACGCTCTACAACAGAAGTGAAAGGCGATGTTCAAGTGTTTCCACGACCAAAAGAGGGCAGCACGCGTAGTTTCCAAAGGCATTCTTCTCTGGAAAAGCATCTCGCGTTCGGAATATGCACAAAGACGGTTGAAAGGGAAACATTTCTTGATAAAGCGAAGGTTAAATATGCCGCAAGGCTCGAGGAAGGTTCAAGTTCCTTGCCAACTATTCCTCTACCTCCTGAAACCTGTCCTCGTAGCACTGAAGGCTTCGCTTTCAAACAAGTTAAGAAAGCTTACCGGTTTAACGAAAAGCAACGAGAATATCTGACTGTTAGATTTACCATCAAACAAGAAAGTGGCAAAAAGGTCGACGCGGAAATGGTTGCAACAGAAAGGAGAAGAGCAAAGGGATCGAAAGAGAAGCGCTTGTTCAGTGTCTCGAGTTTTTGGCGACTCAACAAGTAGCTTCATTTTTTCCAGAATGGCACCAAAAGTGAAACAGCAGACAGCCCTATGTGCACAAGCTTTAACTGAGGAAGATCTGGTTGCTATGGAAGAAGAGTTTAATTTGTCAAATGCTAAGGAGTCTATTTTTGAGTAGTTAAATTAAAATGTAACCTGGGGTTGATCAGAGAAAAAAGACATCTTACATCGCTCTGCTCGAAGACCTTGTTAAATGCTGCTCATGCAGTGCAGTTTAACAGGCAAATGGCAAAAGGCTGCATCAAAAAAATTGAGTTTTATATGAACGTTGATATAAAATGGGGGCCATGGAGCATATTTTAGATCGGAGGAGCTATTCAGTAGTTCACGTGTAGTGTGAGCTCATTGACATCAACTTATCAATGAGGGTCCTGGGGCCTCCCCTCCGAGGAGAGCATCCTTTTGTCTGTTTCCTAGTACGCCTTTCTTGGTTCAGAAAGACTGCTACATAGGGTGTCCTGGGATATGCTCCCCCCCCCCCCCCCCCACCGCAATTTTTGAAATCTAGAGCTTCTGAAATCACCGGAAACGCGCTTCAGTCCTAGGAAAAATTTGTCAACTTTTTTTTAATTACAAAGATTAAAATAAATAATAATAAATTGTTCTTGGTGGGGCTACAGCCAACTCAACCCCATAGCTCCGCGGTCCCCGTATTAAAGGCGCAAACGGGAAATGAAAAAGTCCCCTTCGAACCGCACTTGGCAGTCAGCCTAAAGTCAAACAGGATCAGGCCGGCGAGATATTGTTCGATAAAGACTCATTAAAGAGTTTATAAAAATAATTTAAAACGAGATATATAGGACTGGATGCTTTAGAATGGAGTTTTGACGAAATAAAGGATCGTGTCCGCTTTACTCGGCAACTTCACCTTTGATCCAACGTGACAATTGTCACGCAATTTAAACATTTTGCTTTTCCTCAAGACAGTATCGAGATAAAAAACAAAAACCTCATTGGCTTGAAAAAGAATTAAACGCTATTAAATACTGGTCATTATTCTTGTACAGTTTATGTTGAAGCCGTCAAAAGAGCCCTTCCTACACCAGAACCGTTAGGCGGTACGATTTCTACAACTGATTTGCATCATGCAAATTCGTGACCTCTGGCCACACTGTGTCGCAAAGCTTTATGTTTTGCCGGCACGTTTCTGAATTACCCAAATTTTTTATAACATACTATTTTAGTATAAGGACCAAAATTTGAACCAGCATGTAGTTTGACATGATGCCACACATACCAAGACACGTTTTGAAGGTTTGAAGCTGGTCGATTTTTCGCCTTTTGCAACAAGCATTTGACAGCACTTAGTCAAAAAATCATGTAAATTTTAAAATTAAACCAAAGCTCTTTAAAATGCCACATATAAAAGTCACATTAATTATGCTTTGAAGTAAAAACACTCCCGATTTCTTACGAAACATCCTCCTTTAGTACTAGCACGCTAAAAGTTGCTCAATTTTACTGTATTTTTTGCATAATTAATTAGGTAAAGACCCGAATTTTCGTTTTTCCCCATTTCCTCGGACACATTTTATTTTTCAAACTTTGAAATATTGTTTTTGAATATATCTCCCTAAAGGAGTTTTGCAGGCAAATTATCAGAATTTTCGATTTTTATAGCCTGGCCAGCAATTCTCGATATTTACAGTCACGGGCTCGTAAATTGGCCACCGTGAAGAGTTAAAAAGCTGACCGTTAGCCCTACATCAGAGCGAAACCCTTCACTCTGACGAAGGGCTGAACGCTCGAAACGTCAGCTTTTTAACTCTTTACGGTGGCCAATTTACAATTTCAACTCAGTTGATATAACCACATTTCATATTAATAGTTCTATGACTTCTAGATAACAGTTAATGTGGCTTATTCGTCATGATTAACTTTATTTCAGCTTAAATTCAAAACAGTTATTTAGTAATTTGTCTTTTGAGTCAATCACCAAAAGAGAACTTGTTATCTGTCGATTCGATCTATTTCAAACCTATGGGGAAATATTTCACTCTTGGTAATCCTCGGCCAGGGTAGACTACCTACCAACTTGAGACCACTCATAGTTGGTTTCTTTGTACAGATATTTCAACGAAATAAAGTGGATCAGTAAAGAGGAAAAAATCACCCGCTTTGAATATCCATTAGAAGCAGAACAAAATTTTATTTATCAGAATAAATTTGCGTCATTTGTCGACAAACAAAAATTGAAACAGACTGCCCCGTATCCAAATCACTTCTCTGGGGATACCCAGAACCCTAAAAGTGAATTAAACAAGAGACTGGGGCAAGTAACAAGGCATCCTCTTTTATTTGTCGTGGACAAAAAAAATAATTGCTTGCAGACGTCAGAAAGTTGTCATCCAAAGTTAATTTTCGCATTTGAGATTGTGGTTGGTATTTCTTGTGAAGCATCTTGGAAAGAGCGATCGGTCAGCAGTTCCAAGTGAATTGCCTCAAATGTGAGAGGAAAACAACTCCATTCGACTTAGCTGAGATTTTCAGAACACGACGCGTTGAAAATGTTATTATTCAGTCCTTTATTTGTGGCCGTCATACAGCTCTTTACATTACTTTCTTATGTTTTGCGCGTCAAAAACTCACAGGGTGGTGTGCTTGTGCTGAGTTTAATCATGTGATTGGATCTGGTCCACAACTAATACCGACCGTTGTGGGTGCCCCAACGGAAATAAATTCATTCTAAAAGAAGATATATACCAATTGTGTTATTATTAAATCTAATTTTATGCCGACTATGCTGGTTCAACTCCAGTTCGACTCTTATAAACCCCACACAGTGCAACACAATCGGCAACAATGAAATGATGGAGGCAAAGGATAGGATAGGATAGGAGGGAAAACTTTGCCGCAATGCAAAGTTTACCTCCGTTTTGGAAAATGTCACTTTGAACTTCCTGTTTTAACATTGCGATTGTGTGTTCGAAAAGCAAATTCGATTCTAGGTCAATTTTTAGGGGCTGAGTTTGGCCAATTATTGCGACATGGTCGGCTAAAGATTCTGGGACGGCATTTACATGTTTTTAATGACCTCAAACATAGCGGCATCTAAATTA
>NC_142526.1:33945171-34007671 GCF_964205215.1 Stylophora pistillata
ACCGACAAAATTTAAAAACTGAGTTCCTATATATGTCAAACAAGCGTTGTTTTTCAACAAACAATTTTTTCTATTACACATCCTTTAAATTTATCCAGCTATAAAAATTGACTGCACCGCATTGTTAAAAGCGTGACCTTAAGAAAGTCGATCTGTTTGCTTCAGGAGACGGGAAACTGTGTAAAAAATCATTTGGATCGTATAACTAAGGACTGAGTCACAGAGTAAGGCACTTGTTGTATAAACCTTATCCTTTGCGATATATTTGTTTAGGATGAAATATTTTAAATTAGTTCTTCACTATAAACTATATATAAATCAACGATTTTCAGCTGAAACTTTTAATCTGCACCAAACGAGCTTGACCTGTAAGCCTTCAGCAAACGAGAAGCAGTCAGACTGCGTACACACTACATTCTACTTCCTGCAAGTATTTACTTTACAGTTGTTCCTGCAAAGCTGAATACACCTGATCTGAAAACATTCTATTTGTTTCCTTCAGCGGAGAGAAAGATTTATAAGATTTATAAACACCCGCTAGGAAAGACTCGATTATTTTAAAAACTTTCAAATGTTAAAACTGGGATTTTTTTGTTTTCTTTAAGCCTTTTCTCCCTTATAAATTATATGCACAACCCAAATATGCTGCCTTGCCTTTATTTTCTTTTGAGTCCCCGCATGCTTTTGCTTCGGAAATCAACCTAAGAATGTGGGACTACTGTCCTTTCAAATCTTCCGAATATATCTACATATGCTTGCGAGGAAAAAATAGCTTGACCTCGAAACCTTCGATATGGCGGAAGCTCTGACACACGATTCCCTGGCAAAGAATTGGTTAAGGACCTCCTTACCGTCTTACTTGTTCAGATATATTAGTTACGCATATATAAAGACCGATTTTGAATGAGCTGCAATAATTCATTTTGTTATCAACAAAACTCACCAAGAGCATTTTTGACGAGTGCTATGTCTACGCGATCGTTAGACAGCTGCTTACTCCCTGTATTCCTTTCAAGATCATTTAATCTCTTCTTGTGCTGGATCAACGCTAATTAACCCAACACAGTAAAACACAATGAACTCCATGTGAAATGAAAGCATCGACGAGACACTTTGAGTGGAGGATTGACTTTGAGATAACTTTTTATTCTCTTTTAAAGACAAGCACAGGCCCTGCTATCCCTATAAACATTGGATCAGTATCATCAATCTCCTTTGTTACTATCTAGTATGTGGAGGAGAAATGTTCTCAAACCGATTGACAGATTCATTATAAGAAAACCTGAGTAAGATGTTTAAAAGCCATGAGCCACAATGTTCTCACCAGTGACTAGCAGTGTTTTTGAATCTTAGTCATTGTTAGAACCTGAATGATTCAAACCTCGTAAAAGAGAGCCATAATCATCCATAGTCATCCATAGTCATCCTATCTCTTTAAAAGATATCAATATCAATCAGCATTCCTTTCCGAGAAAAACTAAGAATCCTATGAAAAGCTAAGGTCAAACCTTGTTTGTAGACAGCCGTTGCACATCAGACGTTATTTAAGATATATCCCGCATTTAAAGATCACAACCTTGGTCAAAAATAGAACAAGCCGTCATAGAACTTCAGGGTCTTTTTTCTTTTAGGGAGGTAAAGAAACCGATGCAGCCATTGAAATATGTCAACTATTTAGTTTCTCAAGGCCAACTGTACTTCTGTTTAGGTATTGAAACGAAAATATTTTCCTTGTCCCTTATTAGAGTACAAGTCATAAGCTAAGGTAATAATTTGGATATATCAACAAAGTTGAAATGGTAAATTGACTACCGTAACGATTACTAATTTATTCTTGTTTTCTCGTTGTCATGTTCCCACCAATAACGTAGCTCCATTTTCTGCCTTTAAAAGCACACACAACCCACAATTCCCCTATTCGCTCCGACGAAGGGCTAACGCTCGAAACGTCAGCTTTCGTAATCGTTACGGTGGCCAATTTACCATTTCAACTTTGTTGATATATCCAAATTATCTTGTTACCCCCACCGACGCAGCCCCAAACAGTTTCTTTCGAAACTATCAGGCTTTATTCATAAGCTAAGGTAACTCAGTAAACAGCATATGCATTCACTTGTCTACACCAGGCCGAAAAAAGGCTCTACTGTGAACATTTGAAACGAATCGTATTCGGTATTCCTACCACTACTAAGTCGGAAAATATATGTAAATGTATACCGGAACTCCTTATGAAAGTGAACGTGTCGACCAGAAACTTTGCTTGAGGGACTGACTTCAGGATAACTTTTTAATTTCAGACAATTTCGAAAAAATCTCCGTACTTTTCTCAAAAATCATGTTTACTAAAGCGACTACAGGCTGTGGTAAACAATAAAAAAATTAACCTTTAAACCGGCGTTGGCATCCAGTAAACTATACGGGATGGATGTGTCACTTGCTCGATTCAGTAACATCTTATAATAACTTGTAACGATAAGTTTTCCAAAATTAGAAAACAACTTACTAGCAACATCTCTGCTGTTCTGAACATGCGGCTCGTTTGTAGGCGATGTTATCATCGCGACGCTTTCAAGATCATGTATTCTCTTCTTGTGCTGGTTCAACTCCATTTCAACTCTTATAAACCCGACACAGTAAAACACAATCGACAAAGCTGAAATGACGGAGGCAAAAGAAGAACAACTTTGCCTTTGAGTGGTCATATTAGCCAAAATTGCAAGCTGCTTTTTCAACTCTGTCTCGTTAGATGATGCTAAAATCACAAGTTTATTTGGGAGCCTGCCAAGTGTTTTGTTAGTGATACTTCTCTTCTCTGAAGCCGCAGAGCAAAGTTCAAATCTGTCTCGGTGAGGGTCATTTTGAACTTCCTGTGTTAACATGGATGAAAACTCCTTCATATCCCCTAGAAAAAGTTACGCGAGTAACTCAAAAGCCGGAGTGTGGGGGGAAAAAGTTGCAAGGAGAGAGTACGAGAGGATAACTGCGTTTGTAGAGAAGTGACAACATCCAGCACATGAGTTTAGCGGCCTCAAAGGAGAGATCATTTTCTCATATCAGCATCTAAATGACACCTCTACAGTCAATGATAAAGTAGCCTTTGTATTAAATGACAAAGTTAAGTCCAGTCATTTAAGCCACCTACATGAACCAACATGTCACTACATAAAAGCTTTATTTGGACCTTTAAATCGTTTTAAAAACGAGTTAAATTTATGGCAGCCTTTTCGGTGGACTCTACGGAAGAATAAAGATATTCAACATTTTATACCCCATAATATTTACATGCACTCAAGGGACGAAGGGTAGCTATCACCTAATCGGTTGGGCTTTTGTGACACCCGTCGTCTTTGGTTATTCCATGTTTAGTGACAGCTGATATTAACGAAAACAGACTGTCCATGGCTGGCAGGGGCGATTAACATTTTGGTTATGCTACAAAGTCACCGCCGGCGGAGGCTGACTCACTAGCCTCGCGGTTTTCTTGGTCTCCATGCACGAACTATGGAACACTGTTACCTTTAACTTTTTACATATGTATCCTTTCCTGTTTTTTTTTTTTTATGTTAATATTGTAACTAAAACTGAGTGCTAAATAAAGTAAAGTTGAAAGGTGAAAGTTCCTATTGGAGAGTTGAATAAATGATCTATTCAATTTAAGTTACCGTTGATGGGAGTGAACGAGTGAGTGATATCATAGTTAATAGAGGAGATATCACTATGCATGGTGATATTGATTCTACTGTCGTGCCTTCAAATGTCGGGGGGAACTAGTTTTCGAGCTCATCACGCTTGGCAAAAGGCACCAGGACTGTACTCTCGAAAAGTCTTTTATTTGTTTCTTTGATTGTTCGGTTCTCTGAATACACAGTTATACTAACATCCAATATTATTTCATTCTGTGTAACTCTGGTTGAGCTGAGCTCAACATAAGAAGTCTACCTAAACATCTAGAAGAGCTGAAAATTCTTCTTGATGAAAACCCCTTTGACATAATTTTTTTAAACGAGACATGGCTAGATTCATCTTGGTCTGATGAAGAACTTCACATCGAAGGATATGATCTTGTCAGATTTGATCGACATGGCCCTCAAAACCGGCGGCGGCGGCTCGGCTATATATTATAACTCTAAACTAACAGCATCCTACTCCACCAATATGTTCGAAGAAGTAAAGAAATCTAGTGCCTACTGGAACTTAATTAACAGAGCTACAAATCGCTCAGCATGCAACAGAATAATAGGTCCCCTTAAGAGAACCGACGGCAGTTTTGCTTTAATGGATAAGGAAAAAGCACAAATGATGAATGCATACTTTTCAGAGATCGGCGAGAGCTTAATTAAATCAGGCACTGCCAATGCCACCGCAGCCCGCTTCAGTGAATGCCAGCACGTCACCTTATATATTGTCACCTAAAAGCCCTATTTCGATTACAAACCATTCTGTTGAAAAAAAGATAAATAAACTTAAGACGAATAAGTCAGTTGTGAGCAGGAGACAATTGCGCTAATTAGTGTGTGAACAGGAGACAATCGCGTTAATCAGTGGGATCATGGTGTTCATTAGAATTGTTTTGAACTACGTGACCCGTCTGTGCTATTTGCGATCGACCATTTTCGTATATATTAGTTATAGTTTAGTATTCTGTTCGTATTAAGTTTTCTTCATTCCTCGGAGAGTGTGGTTCGCTTAAGGTTTGGTCTTGTATTCGAGTGAAATAGCACAAAAGGATCACGTAGTTCAAAACAATTCTAATGAACGCTATGATCCCACTGATTAACGCGATTGTCGATGACCTGATGACATCTCGCCTAAACTTCTCAAATTGGCAGGAAAGGCTATTGTACTAGCGTTAGTCAACCTTTATAATTACAGCATTGAACAAAGAATTGTCTTTTCCTTATGGAAGACTGCCCGATTAACTCCGCTTTTCAAAAAGGATGATGAAACAGACTGCGGAAATTATCGACCTGTCTCCCTTTTAAGCGTACAAGCAAGATCCTGGCAGCAGAAATAAAAGATAGACTGGTGCAGCACGTTTCTGTCGACAATCATTTAATCACAGAGAAGCAATGGGCTTACCGATGCGGCTACTCGACTGAGCTCTTCCTAGTACATCTGACAGAAATATGGAGGAGAGCGTTAGACTGTGGTAATGTTGTCGCAGTAGCCTTTGTGGACTTCAGAAAAGCGTTCGACAGCGTATCACACGAAATCTTGCTGAAGAAGCTGAAATATAATTTCGGTATCACGGGAGTGTTGCAAGATTGGATTAGGGATTACTTGAGGGGAAGAATGCAGTACACTGTGACTAACGGAGTCAAATCTGACATGTTACCAGTAACAAAGGGTATAGCACAGGGATCTGTTTTAGGCCCTATTTTGTTCACTTTATTCGCTAATGATCTGTCCGCCGCGATTACCGCGGGATCCCTGTTCATGTACAAATGGTATACCACAGGGATCTGTTTTAGGCCCTATTTTGTTCACTTTATTCACTAATGATCTGCCCGCCGCGATTACCACGGGATCCCTGTTCATGTACGCGGACGATAAGTCAATTTTAATTTCAGCATCGGAGAGTCTGCAGACGCAGCGATTGCTTCCTTGAACTGTGCTCTGCAAGAGGTGTACAGGTGGTGCCAAGAGAATCGCTTAACACCTCACCCGGGTAAGAGCGAAGTCATGTTAATTAGTACACCAACTATTATAGGACCGCTACCTCCAATATTTTTGGGTAAATCTGTTTTAGGCTATGTCAAAAAATCGCGTCTTCTTGGAATGATAGTAGATGAGAAGCTTACTGGATACCGCATATGCTAGAACTAAAGAAAAACTTTGCGAACAAAATAGACTTATTGAAGCGCTCAAGGTTCTTGCCCAAAAACATCCTTTTAAAGTTTTATTTTAGTGTAATATTACCTTCTGTGAAGTATGGTATTATATTATGGGGTTCGTGTACAAATTCGGATCTTCTGTACTCAATTAATTAAGAAACTTCACTGTAGAGCAGCAAAAATTGTCTCCAACTTATCCAAACATATGGAATCTAATGTAGCTCTCAACGTTTCAGGATGGGATACGATCTATTTAGAATACAAATTTCAAATAGTTTACCTTTTTCATAGAGCAAGTAAAGTCTTACTACCCCAGTCTCTAATTAATAGCATATTCATAAGGCGGAAATGTAGCTATTCACTAAGGAAGGGGGCTTTGGGATTTTCGGTTTTGACTGTTTTTTGGGGTTTTGACAGTTTTTTGGATCGGTTTTTCGGTTTTTGGGCCAAAAAGGTTCGGTTTTTCGGTTTTGATGTTCAGAGCGGTTTGCGGATTTTAAGTGTTTTTGCATGCGGCTTTCGGTTTTCACGAAAACTCTGATGCGGTTTTCGGTTTTTCCTTTTTAAGTGAAAATATAGCGGTTTTGTCAGGTTCGCATGCGGTTTTCGGTTCTGCCGCCTTTTTTCGTCGGTTTTTCGGTTTTGGAGGTTTTTTTCTCCAGCTTTGCGGTTTCCCAAAGGCCCCAATGCCCCCCTCACTAAGAGACCAAGAAGCAATAACCATACCTAGATTCAACACTAGATTGTTAAAGGACTCTTTAGCATAGAGAGGTTCGGTGCTATGGAATTATGTTAACCATCATGTCAAAAATGTGGGTAGTTTCGCCCTTAAGAATCTTAGGAGGCTACTCAGGAGAAATAATCACTTCACAAGCTTTACTTTTACTAGTTTATCAGGTTCGACGGCTAGGAATAGATGAACTGATTACAAGTATTTTTAAGATGAGGGCAAAATTGAATGTTTTACTGTATTATAGTTTCTTATTTAGTTTAAAACGTGTCTTAGTATAATCAAAAGTTGGCTAGATACTATTTGTTAAGTACACGACCCCACAAGCTTTTTAGCTTTAATTCTTATCGTGTATAAATAAAGATTCTATTCTATTCTATTCTATTCTAGCATATCAACGCCAAGACTTATCTTGCGACGACTTAGAAGCGGTATGGCTTGAGATTTTATTCCCCAATAAGAGCAAAACTCTTGTTTGTTCTGTTTACCGTCCACCTAACAGTGATTTGAACCATTCGAAGTTAAAGCTTCTCTTGGCAAGATAATAGAGGGTAAGGAGTTAATTGTTGTTCGTGATTTTAACTGTAACATGTCCCCTAAAAAGAGACTCTCTTTAGATGCCAAAAAACTACGTGATCTCTTCAATCTTTATCAGTTAAATCAACTTATACAAAGTCCGACACGTATAACTGATCGCTCCTCTACTATTATAGACTTAGTCTACAGTACAGATAAAGATAAGATCGTATCGCCTCCCGGTTAGCTCAATGGATAGAGCGCTGGACTGATGTGCGGGAGGTCGAGGGTTCGAGCCCCGGCCGGACCAACACTCACGGTCTTAAAATAATTGAGAAGAATATGCTGCCTTTCTATAACATTAAGAAATGGTTTAGATATTCTAGTCTTCTCGGATAGGTCCGAATAAATGAAGGTCCCGTCTCCTCCAGGAGTAGGAGACGTTAGTTTCCCACGCACGAGATTACTGTGTGATGGATGTCCTACCCTGGAGTGGGATGGATGGGCTGTTGTCTTGCGTTTCATACATGAGCCTCTGTCTCCGGCAATATGGGTAACCATGCCCCACGTAAAGACATTAAACTTTGATTACTATTACTATTACTATTCTAAATTGCGCTATAAGCGATCATTCGCTTGTATTTATTATTAGACGAGTGAAAATGCCCAGGGCTGGTGCAAAAAACATTGTTTGCTGGAATTTTAAGAATTATTCAAGCGAAGAGTTTTGTAGTGATTTGCAATCCGCCTCTTGGGACAATGTAGAAACATCTTTAACAGTCGAGGAGGCATGGTAGTCTTTTAAAACTGCGCTCAACGCAACAATAGAAAAACAAGCCCCTCTGGCAACGAAACGAGTGCGTGCCAACACACTACCATGGCTCTCGGGGGAAATAAGGAAAACAATGATGGAGCAAGATTTCCACCCTAAAAAAAACACAAAAGACTGGTTCTCCTTATGAATGGGCGATTTATAGAAGACTACGTAATTTGTCAACAAGCCTTATTCGGAAATCTAAATACGACTGTTATTCCAACCTAATTAATGAAAACAAAAAGGACTCGAGTAAACTGTGGAAAATTCTTAAAAACGTAATATCATCACACAAGAAAAGTTCTAGCTTCAGATGCATTTGAAACAAACGACGGTCTTGTATTCGAACCCGAGGAAATATCTAAAGGCTTCGCACATTATCTCAGTACAGCGATTCTAAAGATCAGACAGAGCTTATCATCAATCCTAGTTCACCACGGATCTCCTAAAGTACTAACCGATGATCGCTTCAGATTCTCAGAGATTAAGCCAGACTTTGTCTATAAAGAACTTAAGAGTATAAAAACCAACAAATCGACTGGCATTGAAACCACTCCCCCGCGCCTTATCTTCTCAAAGATGGATGTGGTGTTCTAGCGAAACCGCTACTGAACCGTCCTTATGAATAGAAGCCTGGCTGAAGGCGCAATTCCTGCTGACTGAAAATCTGCAACTGTCACACCAATCTTCAAGTCGTGCTCCAAAAGGGATGTACCAAACTGCCGACCTATCTCAGTCCTGCTTGTCTTTAGTAAAATTCTTGAACGCGCTGTCCATCTCATGGTTTATGAATATCTTCAGCGAAACAAGCTTTTATCTGAATATCAATCCGGTTTTCGTCCACTTCACTCTACAGCTACATTTCTTACGGATGTTACCAACAACCTTCTCTACAATATAGACAAGGTTTTATTAACAGGGATGGCCTTCCTTGACTTCTGAAAAGCGTTTCACATTTAAGATCACAAACACCTACTTTGGAAGCTGGAGTCCTTTGGATTCACCAGTTCTTTAGTGCAGTGGTTCAATGCTTATTTATCAAATCTTAGCCAGAGCATTGCTTTTAATGACACACGATCTGACCCTCAGTCAATTCTTTTCGGTGTTCCACAGGGATCCATATACATACTAGGACCGTTACTATTTATTATTTACATAAACGATTTACCAACTGTAGTCAAACACTGCAACATTCAACTCTACGCTGATGACACCCTGATATACTTCAGTTCCAAGCAAGTCGACACCATTGAATCTAAACTATCTGCAGACCTTGAACAGATTATAACTTGGCTGTCAAGTAACTACCTATTCCTCAATTTTAAAAAAAACCAAGGTAATGTTAATTGGTACAGCTCAGAGACTGCGCATGACCACAAGCTTTACCGTCAATGCCAACGACAATGTCTTCGAGAGAGTTTTCAGCTTTAAGTATCTACGTGTCGTTCTTGACCCATGCCTTTCCTAGAGCGAGCATATAGATCACATTGCCAACAAGATATCATCCAGGCTTGGAATGCTTCGCAGAGCGCGTAAAGTCTTACCACGTGAGGCCTGTATCACACTGTACAACTCGATTATTCTACTGACCACTCTTCCACTATTGTTGCTGTGTATGGGATGGATGTAGTGCCACAAAGAAAGACGTTTTCATGGCTCAGCCTACAGGCGCGCAGAAGCTATCAAAACTGTATGTCTATAAATTCCTTAACAATCTAGCCCCAGAATACTTGCTACACGAATTCAAATTCTCCAGACACTTCCATAATTATAATACTAGGAAAAAAGATCTGATTCGTTTACCTCTAGCAAAAACTGCAAAATACCAGTCTTCTTTCCTATATACTGAGCAAAAGCTTGGAACTCTCTACCATCCAAAATACGGAATTCTGAAAATCTTTTGTACTTAAAACAGTCACTTAAAAAAAGCTTATTTTAGAATAACTTCTAGTTAATTAACTTACTTGTAAATATTCTCCTAGTTATGATATTATACATATTTAATTTTATTGTAATTTGTTTTATGCAGAGCCCCATTTAAACCAGCATATGCTGAACTGGGCATCTCTGCTAAAATATTGTTGATGAATAAATAAATAAATAAATAAATAAATAAATAAACAACTAAGTTAGCTCATGCCAGCGAGCTCACCTTACGAGATGAAACATTTGTTGTTAAAACGCTAAACCAACCAAAGCAAGAAGTTGCGTGTGGGTCCAAAGCGAGGTCAGTAGATAAACTAAGGACGTCCACGAAAGGAAGTTAGACAAGGTTGATGAATTTCGGAAACTCGTCGTAACAGCATACGCCAAAATAACTTCGGAATTGAACTCATACAGTAATTGCATTCGAAATATAAACGAATGACTAAATCATAATGAACCGGCTGACTAACTAATCAGAATCTAACTAAGTACTTCATAACACTACGATGCCGGTGTCACAGTGTTTTGGATATCCCCGAGTTTTGGGTATCCCCTTACCCAAAACATTAATGTTTTATCCCCTCTGGGAAATACCCAGAACCCTTAAAATGAATTTAACAATAGACTGGGGTAAGTAACAGGGCATGTCCTCTTTTATTTGACGGGGACAAAAAGTAATTGCTCGTAGATGTCAGAAAGTTGTCATCCAAACTTAATTTTCGCACTTAAGATTGTGGTTGGCAAAGAAAAGTGTTAATTTGTTTATGAAGTAGCTTGGAAAGAGCGATCAGTCAGCAGTTTCAATTTAAGTTCTTCAAATATAAGAGGGGAATAACTCCATTTGACTTAGCTGAGATTTTCAGAACACGATGCGTTGAAAAAATCATCATTCAGTCCTTTTATTTGTGGCCATCATACAGCTCTTTACATTACTTTCGTATGTTTTGCGCGCCAACAAACTCACAGGTGGGTCTGCTTGTGCTAAGATAGTCATGTGATTGGTTCTGGTCCACAACTCATACCGAACGTTGTGGGCGCTCCAAAGGACATAGATTTATTTTAAAAGAAGATATATCAATGAATGAGTTGCCAGTTATCAGATCCATGCGTTTGCGCAAAGATTTCTTGGATCACCACGGGGCAAACATTGCAGTCCACTAGAAATAAGTGTATGGCAAAGGGCAGTCTCGACGTTAAAATAAAGAACACTTTTGAGAAATATCAACGCCTTTTAGCCGCCGTTTTATCATATATGGATTAATACAATTCTAATACAAAGAAGTTGTAAACTTTTGTCGGAATTGCCGCGAAATATGTTATGAAATATACCGATAAACGTCTCTCCTTGCATAAGGTCTATTGTGAAATCGTCATCGTGTAATGGTCTCGACATATCACAAGATTAGCCATAAATCGCTAGGAGATAACTTATTTAATTATATTTATGTATGTAGAGCCTGTGTTTATACTTGTCGACTCACTGAATAAATAGCTTCAGACGTCTGAAAGTTTAACTTCTCAAGGGAGAGAGGTCGTTGTCAGCGCGAACGAATAATGTTTTTTAACCGAGCTTTTGCTTTTGGGGAACGATGAAATAAGCGATGAAAAACATCAGGAAACGCCTGGATTGAGTGATACTTTGAGCAAAATCCAAACATTATTGAGCGGCCACTTTTCTCCCCGAGCTCCCTTGAAGATCTGTCGGAAAAGGCAAGATCACGGGAACTCCAGCAGAACTGTAGACATATATTCAGTTGTGCATCGCTCCTTAAGCGATCCATTTTTACCTACTCATCATCGCAGAAGAAAAAGTTCAGTTTTGAACCAATTATCAACGTTGGTTCGTTTTTATAGATTACATTATATAGGCGATCTAGGCTTTTAATCACTTTAGCGTATCACAATAGTATTTAATGCTCAATCACATCATTTCAATCTCGTGCTAATTGGAGAGAGGTGTTTCAACGCTCTTTTGCATTACCAAGCCAGAAAAATAGCTAGAAGTACACTTAACACAATTAAACAAAATTGAACACGCATAAATGAATTATTTCTTGGCGACTCATGGCTAATATTTCTAAATTTCGAGACCATGTCAATTTCACATTAAACCCTGCGCATGAAGAGGAGTTCATACATACATACATACATACATACATACATACATACATACAGTTTAATTTAGTTTAAAGGCTGATAGTTTCTAAAGAAACTGTTTGGGGCTGCGTCGGTGGGGGTAACGAAATAATTTGAATGTATCAACAAAGTTGAAATGGTAAATTGGCCACCGTTACGATTATAAAAGTTGACGTTTCGAGCGTTAGCCCTTTGTCGGAGCCAATAGGGGAGTTGTGGGTTGTGTGTGCTTTTAAAAGCAGAAAAAGGAGCTACATGATTGATGGGAACATGGCAACGAGAAAAACAAGAATAAATTAGTGGAATGAAAAGCGTTCGTTGATACCTGTGGGATTTAGACTGCCGGTTTGAAAGATGAGCTTTTGTTCAAGAGTTTTCCGGCTTTCCGTGCTACCTAAGTGTAAGGAAAGACCGCCGATTTCCATGTGTTGCTTAGAATGGTTAGGTAAATTAAAATGTCTGGGGACCGGTTTCGATGTGTCCTTGTCATTCCTCTCCACGTCGCGAAGGTGTTCTCGGAATCAGTCCCCTAGTCTTCTGCCTGTTTCGCCGATGTAAATCGTTTTGCAATAAGTGCAAGTTATGCAGTAGATTACATTGGCGGAGGTGCACGTGAAGTGATCGGTGATCTTAATGGATCGTTTGGGTCCCGATATTTTCGCAGTGTTGCGAATGAAAGGACACGTTTTGCATCGTGCACGGGCGCATTTAAAAGTGCCTGCTTAGTTTAGTTTAGTCTAGCTTAGTTTATTAGCTTCGCCGACCGGCAGGGACACCGCAACAGCTTGCGCCAATTACTGCGGGCCCAGTAAACCCACCCATCCCACCCCAGGGGAGGACATCCATCACACAGTAATTTCGTGCGTGGGATATTAACGTCTCCTACCCCCAACCCTGCAGAAGACGGGACCTCCATTCATTCGTCCCTATCCGAGAAGACTAGAATATCTAACCATTTCTTGATGTTATAGAAAGGTAGCAAACTCTTCTCAATTATTTTAAGACCTTGAGTGTTGGTCCGGCCGGGGCGCGAACCCTCGACCTCCCGCACAACAGTCCAGCGCGCTATCCATTGGGCTAACTGGGCCGCGGTTTTGACATACTTTATTTAAAGTGGAAATACGCTTAGCTTAAGAGCTAGTTTACAGGTATTCCACCTGTAATTCCATACCTAATGAAAACCTAACAACTAACAACGCTAATATCACAGCGAGTAAAATCACAAATTAAATACTGATTAAAAGCTATTTAAAACTGTTATTACAATATTACCGCCGCAATCAAAATACTATAAAAATTAACGCTACAAATCTACTAATCCCCGAAATTTAACGATCTAATTCTGTCTACTATTTCTTTGGTGACCGCTTTCATTCTAATGCCATTTGAGAGTTCATTCCATTCGTTGGCTGCAAAATATCTCCATGACTTGAGTCCATATTTGGTAGTGTTACGTTTAGGTAAAGATAAAACATATTATTGGCGCCTGAGATTGTACTTAAATACGCGTAAGTTCATAAGTTTCCTAATTGCCCGTGGTGCTTTGTTCGATATGCTGTTTTGTATTGTCAGTAACATGTCTTGAATTCTTCGAGATTCCATGGAGTGTAGTCTTATCCTTTCCAAGAGATGCTGATTAGATGCATGTTTATCATTATAGACATATCTCAACGCTCTTTCCTTGACTTTTTCGATTTTTGCAGTATTTCTTTTTCCGCAATGGTGCCAAACTTGGCTGCAGTAATAAAACTTCGGTAGCATGAACGAACGATATAACGATTCCCTGGTTTTAAGTGGTAAAATATTTTTCGGTCTATTAAGCGCGTTTATTTGAGTACTCACTCTGCGGCAAATACTCGAAACTTTATCGTCAAATTTAAGCTTACTATCGAGTACAACTCCCAAGAGGTTAGTCTTTTCTGCGGATCTGATATCAATTTTAACCGATTGAAGGAGTAGCTAATCTTCTGTTCTGCCAAGGACCATAGCCTGATACTTTTCCGGATTTGGTCTCATGCCATTTTGAATAAACCATGTAGTTGCGTTCTCAAGATCACTATTTAGGTTGTCTTCAACGGCACGTTCTTATTGGAACAATGGATATTTGTATCATCCGCATAATTAATAATCCTGCATCGTGTTATTGCATACGCCAAATCATTTATAAAAATATTAAACAATGTAGGTCCCAAGAAAGAGCCTTGAAGGCTTCCTTTTAACACCCCTTCGCACGTGGAGAAGGCGGTGCCAAGCTTCATTCTTTAATGGCGAGAAGAGAAATAGCTTCGCATTAAAGATAGCACTTGATCACCTAAGCCATAGAATTTAAGTTTTTCCAGAATTAAGTCATGTGGTAGACAGTCAAAAGCCTTACTTAAATCAATGGCTACTGTGCCAATAATGTTATGATTATGAAGATCTTCCTTCCACTGTTCAGTGAGCGCAAGGAGTGCCGTCGAGCACCCATGATATTTTCTGTATCCAAATATAGAATTTTTGAAAAATCTTCTCAAAGCGAACTGTCAATTGTTGATGAATAAGATGTTCAAAGATCTTAGACATTGCTGGAAGAACTGTGACTGGTCGGAAATTCTCCTACTCTAATTGTGAGTCCTTTTTATGATGTGGTACGATCTCTCCTCGTTTCCAAGAGTCAGGGACTGCTCTCGAAGTGATGATAGTATTAATTAGATGACTAAGAGGCCGTGTAATTGATGGAATAGACGCCTTGAGTGCACGTGGTGGTATATGGTCATGACCAGTTGCTTTGTTTGCTTTCATTCTCGGTAGAGCAGCC
Source organism: Stylophora pistillata (assembly GCF_964205215.1). Classification (NCBI taxonomy): domain Eukaryota; kingdom Metazoa; phylum Cnidaria; class Anthozoa; order Scleractinia; family Pocilloporidae; genus Stylophora; species Stylophora pistillata. The sequence goes on from NC_142526.1 coordinate 33,959,925, forward strand.
TTGACCAACTCATGATTAATTAAATCGAACTCGAACTGTTCATCTTGATTCCAGTTCCTTGGAATATTTGACAGGTACGGTTGATTTTCAAAAGAAGTGTACTGTTGGATGTCCAGGCTTTCTGTCACATTTTTAAAGTAACTACTCAGAATCTCTGCAACTTGATTCTGATCTTTAATTATTTTATTGTGCTCTTTGAGTGTGATATATTCAGTTGGTGCGCATCTCTTTGAATGCATCAGAGGACGAAGTGAGTTCCAGAATTCTTTGGGTTTCCCAGCGGCATTTAAGCATAGCTGATCAAAGTGATTAATCACGGACTTGCGTTGCATGGTTACTGTACGGTTACGCATAATCCTGTATGCCTCCCAGTTGTCAGGCGTTCTTGACTTGTTATCTTTTCGCTTAAGAGCATTCCTGTGACTAATGGCTTTACGTATTTCTGGGGTGATAAATTTTGATCGACGGAAGCCTTCCCTGACTTTTCTTCATTTGATGGAGGCATGATCATCCAATACATTTTTATACAACTCTTCCCATACCCAGTAGATGTCATCTATATCCTCAAATACGTAAGCCGCATGAAAAGGAACGAGCTGCAGATCTTTGTTAAATTCCTCATCATTGAACTTTTTAAAACACCTTCTTTTTGTTAGGCGGGCTTTCGGCTTCAATAACTTCCTATTAAAAATTTTGTAAATTAGCATATGGTCACTCAACCCAATGTCAACAATACCAGAGTTCAGAGTAATTGAAGGTACATTGCTCAATATTACATCCAGACAGGATTCTTTCGAGGAGGAAATCCTAGCTGGACCTTTTGTTAAATTATGAAGATCATAGACATCACAGATATCTAGCAATTCTCTTTCTTGTTTCCATTATCCATGGGTTGTAACAAATCACAATTAAGATCTCCAATGCAAATCACGTCGGGGCGATTAGAAATAGCTGGATCCAAGAGAGCACTCAATCCTTTCTTAAAAATCTCATTCTTTACGGATGAAGGCTTGTCATGCTGATAGAAATGAAAAGTGTTGTTGACCTAGTTGGCCGGTCGATTTTATCACATATTGGGCTGGTATATTAAGACCAAAAAAATCTGAGGTTGACCAGATACGACTTTTATGCAATTCTCTTTCAGATTGTTCAGATCTGTTAAGATCAGGCAGTACTCAGAGTGAACAGAGCTGATGGAAAAATTTGTTGATTTTGGCCGATGGTTCTTTTTGAAATTCTGCTGTTTCGTTATTGACCTTTCTCTTGTTTCGACTGAGTTTAAGAAATTGCGTATCTACGATAAAGACAATAACATTTGTGTTGCACATTTGTATCATAAAGGTGAATGAGCATTTGAGAAAAGTCGTCTGTCAAATATATATCATTGCAACGTTCATCATCAAAGGAATTTAGAACATAGCTAGCAGAGTCGCGCGATCAAATTTATTATACGTAAGCGTGCTCAAAATCCCGATAGTGCACGCTGATAGCGTCAGCAAATCCGACTTCGCCAGAAATTTTTCTTTTCGCGCGAGCGGCCATTGTTAGCGCGGGGAAAAATAATATATTTTGCGACAATAATGGATACAAACAGAAACTCGGCCTACTAGTCCGAAGACGAAGACAATGTTTCGACCTTTTCCCTTGGGTTAGAGTTCTTAAATGAGGCAGAAAAAGACAAAAACAAAGGAAAAGGAGACTCTGCATCAGCGCCGTCACGATTCGCTTCAACTGATATTATTGTCCGTTTTTCGCGTCGGATTTGATGCACAATTCCACCGGCTATGTTCTAAAACAATTGGTTCATGCTTTCAGCTGTGCACTATCGAGTTATAGAGCACGTGGGAAGTTTGGAGAGCACTCAAGAAGCTAGAGTTTCCCTCGGCTATTGCCCCGGGCAACTCTTACGCTTCTTTCGTGCTCACCAAACTTCCCGCGTGCTCCATAACTCGATAGTGCACGCTAAAGCATGAACCAATTGTTAACTAATAACTTATTTGATCCTAAATAAGCTAGAATTCGAAGTGGCATTAGGATGCCATAACTCACAGATTTTTTTCTTGCAATTATGAATGAGAAACAGGTAATTTCTTTTTCTTTTTTTTTCTTTTTTTTTTTTTCGGAAGATGCTCCTTTTTGCAGGGATGACTCCCGCCCAAAAAAGGGCAAAAAAGATGACAGAAGGCAGCAACAACGGGAGCGGTGATGTTAGTGTAAACAAAGACTTTTCATTCTGGCTCATTTTGAATTTGATAGTCTTCACGACGTTGAAATTGACTTACCGTTGACTTCTAACTGCGCTACAGCCTGATGCTCTCCTAAGATGTTAGTTGCTGTACACTGATAAACGCCTGAGTCGTTTCCTGTCACGTTTTGCAGCTGTAACTTTGCCCATAAAGCCGTTGATCCACTGATTTCCTATTTACTGCCTAATTTACTCCACTTCTTTGCTGGCTCAGGATTGCCGCCAGCTGAACACTGAAAGAAAGCTAATCCACCTTCGTTAACTGTCAGAGTCGCGGGTGAAACAACTACGGCAGGAGATGAAATGGATTGACCAGACTCTCCGTTAGTTCCCGGCATGCTTGTCTCTCCTCTTTCTCCTTTCTGTCCTTTGGTTCCAGTCTCTCCTTTTAAGCCCAAAGGTCCTATGCTGCCTTGCTTTCCTCTCTCTGCTGGTGATTCCATAATGCCTCTATCACTTTTATTTCCAGTCTGTTCTTTCTGTCCTCGTCGCCCTCGAACTCCTTTGGGTCCAGGTGGACCGGGAGGGCCTAGTGGACCTGACGTACAGGTGGGATCCTTTGAGTGACAGTCTTGAAGTAAAATTTTGTTGATTTTGACCATTGTTTCCTCTTTTTGAAAATCTGTTGCGTTATTGACACTTCGCTTATTTATGTTGAGTTTATTGGACTGAATATCTACGAAGAAGACAGTAATATTTTTAGCTGCACATTTCTAACACAACGGCAAAAGCACAACTAAGGTAAAATTGTTGGTCATACATATGTCTGTGAAACGTCATTTGTCCATTCATTATCAAAAGAATTTGCAGAGTTGTTTCTATTCACCCCTTTGATACACGTTTCCTCCCAGCCCTTGTGCCGTTATGCAAAGCCCTACCAACAAAAATTAAAAAACTGAGTTCATATCTCAAACAGGCATTTTTTTTCTAAAACACACCCTCCAAATATCTTCGATTATAAAGATTGACTGCGTCGCATGTTCCAAGTGTGACCTCAAGAAAGTCGATCTGTTTGCTTCGGCGGACCGGAAACTGAGTAAATACAACGTTTGGATCGTGTAATCAAGGACTGAGTCACAGGGTAAGGCAGTTGTTGTATGTGCATTTCCCGTTGCGATATATTTGTTTAGGATGAAACATTCAAAGTTAGCTCTTTACTAAAACTTCTAGAACTACATATAAATAAAAAAATTTTCAGCTGAAACTTTTAATCTATACGAAACGAACTTGACCTGTAAGCCTTCAGCAAACGGGAAGCAGTCAGACTGCGTACACAGTACATTCTACTTCCAGCAAGTATTTGTTATACAGTTTTTCCTGCAAAGCTGAATACTCGTGATCTGAAAACATTCGTGCTGTTTCCTACAGCAGAGAAAAACATTTCTCTCAATAAAGAAACGACAACTTTAAATTCAAAAATACAAGACATGTTTCGACATTCTCATGTCATCTTCAGTTGCAAATGAGCTTTTAACGGTTGTACATTTGAATTTATATTAAGGTACGTTACAAATTACGTGTCCGGACTTACGTTATAATTTGAGTATTAAATACGCGTAAAATGAAAATGGCTCGTGCATAACTAGACCGAAAAAATTTCATAACAATAATACTAAATAAATAAACAGCAAAAGACAAACGAAACAACATAATTAAAAGGAAAGAGATAAATCTAGATGCTTCAATTGCTGATTAAGAATGGGTTTTTCCCACTTAATATGCAATGCCTCTTTGATCTTAATTTGGAATTTTGAGGCTGCAGAATCTAAAATCGTGAAACATCGTTCCGCATCACAAGAGTCAAGACAGGCACTTGATGATAATAAACTTCCTTATGTTGGCCTGTTTTCAAAAATCGCTCAGACTAAGTTAAGGCAACTACTCAAATGTTATTGTAAAGCTGATTTGGATGTTAAATAAGACTTCAGTACGTTTAAACTCAGAAACATGTTCAGTGTGAAAGATTCAGTACCGCTAGGTTTACGTTCGCGTGTCGTTTATAAGTTTCTTGCGCTGGCTGTAATGCCAGTTACACTGGTGAGACCACTCGCCACATTTGTACACGAGTTCGTGAGCACCTCTTGTCGGACAAGTCTCCGCATATTTACATACACCTGCAATCATCAAGGGCCTGTCTTGTGATACAGAATGTTTCACGATTTTAGATTCTGCCGCCTCAAAATTCCAAATTTAAGATCAAAGAGGCATTGCATATTAAGTGGGAAAAACCCATTCTTAATCAGCAATTGAAGCATCTAGATTTATCTCTTTCCTTTTAATTATGTTGTTTCGTTTGTCTTTTGTTGTTTATTTATTTATTATTATTATTATTATTATAAAAATTTATTTTGGTCTAGTTATGCGCGAGCCATTTTCATTTTACGCGTATTTAATACTCAAATTGTAACGTAAGTCCTGACACGTAATTTGTAACGTACCTTAATATAAATTCAAATGTACAACCGTTAAAAGCTCATTTGCAACTGAAGATGACATGGGAATGTCGAAACATGTCTTGTAAATTTAAATTTAAAGTTGTCGTTTCTTTATTGAGAGTTATTGTCACTCTGCTGTCTTTACGTCCGTTTGGTCACATTATCCAGAAAAACATTTATAAACACCCGCTAAGAAAGACTCAATTATTCTGCAAGTTGTTCATAAACTTTCAAATGCTAAAATTGGGATTTTTCTGGTTTTTTTATTTATCGAGGAGTCCCTACATACTTTTACTTCTGGAAGCCAGCCTAAAAATGTGTGGAACTACTGTCCTTTTAAATTCTTCCGTCAATATCTACATATGCTTGTGATGCAAATTAAAATAACCTCAGTTCGATTTGGCTGAAGCTCTCACACGTTTCCCTGACGAAAAATTAGTTAAGGACACCTTCTCGTCTTACATGTTTAAATATATTATTAATTCGGATACAAAAACCAATCTTAAATCAGCTGCAATAATTTATTTTGTTATCAACGAAACACCAAGAGTTTTTTGGATCACTTCTATATCTGCGCGGTTGTTAGACGGCGGCTTGCTCCCTGTATCCCTTTCAAGATCATTTAATCATTTCTTGTGCTGGTTCAACTCCAGTTCAACTCTAATAAACCCGACACAGTAAAACACAATCGACAACACAGAAATTATGGAAGCATAGGAGAGTAAACTTTTCTTTTGAACAGCCATGTCATTAGCTCAATGATTCAGCGCTAACTGAAGAATCTGTATTCAATTGCTGCTGGTTTATACTAGCTCGCTACTTGATTCATGAGGTCAGGAAGTTTAACACGCCGGGTTGGCGCGCGCTATAAAGCGGAGCAATCATTGTCCACAAATATGGCGTCTGTGATCGTGTGCGTTTCTTAGAGAAGACTGGAACTGAGTTAAATGCCTGTCGAAAAATGCCTCCGAGCGGTCCTTGGGTTAGTCCAAAGGTACCAAAACTCAAATTTGCTAAGAGTAAACAAGCTTTCCCGTCATTTTGATACCAAACATGTAATACTTTCTTCGATGTTCGCGTAAAAAGAGACAGCAGAGGAAATAGTAAAAGGGAAGATAAGGTTTTCTTGTCGTTCGTATGGTATTTTTGGCGCGGATAGTCTTTTAAATATTTTTTCTTATCCTAGAAATATTGTTACGAAGAGAAACTTCAAAGCCTTGACTAGAACTCTATGGTTTTTGTTTTCCTAATTTTGCATTCTTTTCTTAGTTTTTAATGAGTCAATATTTAAGATGCAGCTTAAAAACAACACGCGCTTTCACTTGGCTCAATACATGAAAGATCGGAAGGTTGCAAGAGAAAAAGCTGTTAATGAAAATCGCAAGCTACAGGCAGAGTACAAAAAAGTCCTACGAGCCCAGGAAAATGCGAGATAACATATTTAATTTGTCGTTTTAACGTAAATTAGTAGTGGTGCTTTGAGAATGTTTTCTATTTCGAATATTAGAGATTTTTGTATAAAGGTATTTTAGGCAAGTGGTGGAAGGAGGCTTGTATTTCAATTTTGGCAAGGTAGGAAATTAAAAAAATAATAATAATGATAATAATAATAATAATAATAATAATAATAATTTTAATTAGAAACTGGGTAATGGTTTGTGCATCCCTGCTGTACCTCCCTACACAAATATTTGTTAACACCCCCCTTATCTGTTTGAACTTTATATGAAATTTAAAAATTAACCAATCAGTGCGTAAGAAATGACATGTTTAATTGATGCTTTCAGTTGGCCGCAGTAAGGGAACGATGCAAGGACATAACAAATGAGTTAGAAAATATTGCTGTGAGTATGCTCTTGATTCCTCATTGTGGTTGTTTTACCAGTACCGGTAATTGTGCAGCAAAAAACTGCTGTGCACAACTTCACACATACCCATGAGTTACTTCACACATACCCATGAATGTCACATTTTCTAATCTATTATTTCTATGGTTTTTCCGATTCATCAGAGAATTAAGGAGGGGATGTTGCACTCCGCCTTTTGAACTTGAGTATTTGATTAGTTACATACCTAAATATGAGGCATCGAGAACAACCCTTTCTCAATGTCTCTCAAAGAGATCGTGCGCGTTTTTTCGGATCACTCACAGTTTCTGGGCAACGAGTCGATTTTAAATCGTCACGATTTATAAGTCACTCGATAAACGATTTAAAGCGAGACTCGTTTGTTTGTGAATAGAAACGAGACTCGTTTATAGAAACGAGACTCGTTTGTAGAAACGAGACTCGTTTGTAGAAACGAGACTCGTTTGTAGAAACGAGACTCGTTTTTACAAAGGAGACTCGTTTGACAAAACGAGAGTCGTTTTGCGAAAGAAGGCTCGTGTGCCAAACTTTGCTCTTGGCGCATGCGCAGAAGTATAGTTTTTTTCCAGGGTAATGTTTTAGGTTCAAGATAAGCTGGGATTTTGCTGCAATATGTTAAGGTAATCTCTATTTTCTTTTTCTTGGGATTACAAAGTGCAGGGAAGGCCTAAACCGATATTTTTATAGAGCTTCTGGCATAAATTTCAGCAGATAAAGTAGCACTGGATATTTGTGTCGAATTAAGTTCAAAGCTTGAATCGGATCCTATCCCTTTACTAAGGTTACTTCATTTTTCCACAACACGAGGGAAACCAGAAATTAAAACCATGAAAGATGTACATTTTGATAAATAAAAATGAAATGCTGAAACTTCATATTCATTATGCAAGGAATATTTCATCATGTTTTGCTGTTTTAGACTTTTTTTTCCCTTTAAGCAGACGCATAGCTGCTTGAACTTGGGCTTTCTCTATCGCACATTTGGAGTTATCTTTAGGAGACTGCCCTATTGCCATTTGTGCTGTCGTTACGCAATTTTGTCATTTCCAATCATGGATAAGTCTACTTGTTTTTATTTTTGTCTGCTAGAGTGTAATGAATGTTGTTATGGTACTAGACAATAATTAAAAAAAAAATATTACTATATAGCAGTAGGTGCTTACAGATGCCAAAGGTTCAAATTGAAAAAAAAAAAGCCGAATTTGTTTCGGGCGTTTCCTTCGGAAAGCCCGAGTAATTTATGAAAACTGTATTCATAGAATACATGATCTAAAAGTACATGATCATTTCTTTCTTAAAATGAATTTTTTCGTCGTAAACTATCTTTTATCTCAGGGATCTCATCAAAATAAACGCAAATAAAAATGACAAATCTAATTCGCTATGAAAAAATGCTCTGACATGTTTATGTTTAGAAAAATTTTCTAGATTATTACAGAGATGAGATTGCTTCGGTAAGGATATTTTTAGAAAGAGAGCTTTGATTTAGTGATTGTTTGTGAATTTTTAAGAAACAGATAACGAGATTAACAATTATACACTTAGCAGCTGCCATCCTGGGGATCGACCCTGGGGTCATACGGGGGAATAGACTTTCGTCGCCAATTTTGCATTGAAGTGCATTTGCACTTCCGAGACGAGACACATGGGAAAACACCCACTGGATTTTTACCATTGCCGCCATCTTGAGAATAAAAGATCCTTACCATGGTGACTGGCTATTACCATTGATACCTACAGATGTAAAAAAACTACTACTACTACTACTTTTTCCAGTTAGTCGCCGGCAAAAAGCCACATAGGATGATTTTAACTTTGAGCCCTGTATAGCCCTGTATAGTAAACACAAGCTGAAGTAAGTTTTAGTTTGTGGCAAATAACATTCTTTTGGAGCATTACATTGTTTGAGTTAGTAGAGCATACTTCTTTGTCCCCAGGGGAAGGGCATTGGTAGCTTTATATTGAACAATGTTATTGTTGGTTAGGGGGCTTAGGAAATTCCTAATGCCCAGGGGTTCCCCGGGGTCACCCTCTCCCCCCCTGGGACGGCCGCTGATAAGTGCATAATGACCATGATGACTGAAACAAAAATTTTTGTTATCAGTTGCATATAATTATAGCTCGTTGACCTCTTTGCCTCTGGAAAATGTTGTCAAATAATACCATCTGGCCCGATTACAGTCGACTAATACATATTGGAAAACTTTATATCATTTATTCTCATCACATTTGCAAAGATAACTTTTTGACAGGTATTAAAAGAAAAGTTAAGGCTATTTCAATATAGAAGACATTGCATGATAATTTTTGCACTTATTAATAACTTCATCTACACTTTAACTAGTTTTTTCGTTTCCTTCTTGCTGAGATTCATTATTTTTCTTCTTTCTTCTCTTTCGGCTCTTCTTTTTCTTCATTTCTGGTTCTGTGAGGATAGTAAGAAGAAATTGTTGTCGTCAGTTGTTTATAGGTTTTTGGTCATGCGGGATTGGCCTGAATTTCCCATTTTGGAATGCTTTGAGCAAATTAGAAAACTGGAGAAATTCTTCAGCCATGAAACTTAATGAATTTTGTTTGTTAAATCTTACCCTCACTTAAAGTTTTCCTCTCCTCAATGTCATGTCTTTGCCCTCCCATGTCCTTGTCATCTTTAAAGTTAAAGAGAAAGGCCTTGATTTTTTTCCTACTTGCAGTTGGCAGTTAAATTTGTATTATGCATGAGTCTATAAAAACATAACTCTATAAAGGTGATTTCTTGTTACTTTATGTAAAGTTTCCTATGTTTAGAAATACAGAAACAAATAGGTTTACAGCTTCATTTTTTCATTTTTAATTTTTTAAAATTCTGTAAAGAAAATTTTTCCACTTACAGGAATAGTGGAATCAAGGGATTTATCAGTATCGGGCTTCATACACGAGTAAGTCCCTTTAGAACTTCTGCAATAGAACCTTCTGCTATCACATCACACTCTACACACAGTTCCCGCAAGCCAGCATCCTGGAAGCGTTTGCCAGTGTTGGACAACATGGTGCATGCTGTGTGGAATACTTCCATTTTCATAACCATATCTTTCAATTTTGCGCTTTGTTTCCATTGTCCCTCGCTTGCCTTTGCATACAGTGTTAAGTCAATGACGAAGCCGATGCTCTTTAAGTTGAGCGTGTTCTTTACCTTGAGAGACTGCACTAGAACCTTGTGAACGGTAGCCATGTCATTAGCAGGCACATCGATACTCGGGAGATACCTGTTGACAGCCAGTGAGACAGTTGATCCTCATTAAGGACAGAAATGTTAAATCCATCCTAGCCACTGGCCTTTTGCTTCCCGCACCAGAAAGGGTCTCCTCCAATCTATCTATAATACCCCACGGGAGTGTTGCTTTGATATATGGCTTGATAGTTTCAGGCAAAGGAGCGATCTCATGCCCCAATCGGTGTGGCATCTGGATAAGTTGAACATTGTTCGGCATACGGTAACAGTATTTGCTTGGGTGGTTTTTGTACTCCTGCCGTAACTCCTTAAATAATGTCCTGGCCAAAAGAGGTAACAAGGCGCCGCACGCGATCAGAATATTCCGCCGAGATGTGTGTGTGTTGCCAGTTTAGAGTATAGAAACGCATCTAGTTCTTCTGAAAGTTTGACTGCACTATCACATAGCTCGGTAGGTTTCGGAGGCCATGACATCTTTCTAATATTTGGGTGAAGTGCATCACAGAAGTACAGGGCAGCTTAAGATTCATATATAAATATGAAAGGAAACCCTCTGTATTAACATCTGAAGTTTCTTCTCGGATTACCCTAGACGTGGGTGTGGATTTTCAGAACGGTTTACTTTTAAGTGTAAGCAGATGGTGAAAGTGTGGCCTGAGAAAGGCTTTGAATGGCGACGCACCTCATTTCTGTGTTTTCAAACATACAACCTTTTTTCGCGATTTTCTTTACATATCAAGAAAAACATCTCGATTTCTCCTTTGATGCTGATCACAAACTTTTTCTTTTTTTAAATTTGTTATTTCATGCTAATCTGACATCTTACTTTTCTACATTTACATATCCGCTCGCTTGCACCGGCTCTACAATTTCTTCTTTTCTACTTTTTATTCCAAACAAGTTAATGCAATGACTTATATCTACTTGTACGTCTTTGGCAGGAACAACAGTAATCCATCGTTTCATGAAAAACATCTTCCCGTCATTGCTTTATGCAGTGGCTTTGGTTGGATGTTTTCCACGCATCGAGTGGCAGTTTGGGAGTTTACAATGGAAAACTTTAATTAAGGCAAAAAAAAAAAAAACTGTTAAAACATCGATCGATCGATCCCTTCAGAAAAACACACTTTCTGTGTTGAGTCCATCACTTTTTCAATCAACCAATAAAAAAAAATTCAATTGCCGTATTCTGATTCTTGTTCGCAAGAAAGTTGAGAAATCTCCAATTAAATCCATATATAATTAAACTATACCCGTGTGTTTTGAAAGGTAGAAACCGAAGAATTTGCTACAATAATATTTCTTTTGATTGGAAATTATTGAATCAAGGTACTACTCAAGGTAGCGTAAGCGGACCCTATCTATTCCATATTTTTATAAATGATCTAGAGATCTATTTAGATACCCTGCCAGTGTTATTCTAGTATGCTGCTGTTTCAAATATCATTGCTCCTGTTTACAATTGGAAAAGGAATTTTATTACAAGAAATCACAATTTACGATCAATTTTACAGAAGCAGTAGTATTTTTAAAAAGGTTTCTAAGGCCGCCAATCACCCCTGTCGCTTTTTATTCCGCTTGTAAAGGCCTGCAGCTACGATTTACGGACTAGGTCTGGCACCAGAACAAGCATCAAAAGAAAACGTTTTAAAAATACATTCGTTGGTCGTTTAACTTTTAGACATAACCTATATGACAATTTCTAACTGTAATCAGGTGGTAAATTTAATTTTGTGGAATTATTAACCTTTTAACTCTTTTAACTCAAATTGCTTGTAACACTAGGATTGTATTTTTCTGTTTTGAATCAATAGAGACCATTATTATTATTATTATTATTATTATTATTCATTATTAAGCACGCTTATTTAAGGTTACTTCCTACCTTCAGAGGCTGATTTTTTTTTTTTGACTAGATTGAAGTTACACTTTTTAACTAGCGTTTGCAAAAGAAAAAAAAATTAAAAATCTCAAAAAGTGTCCGACTTATTTAAAAAAACCTATTTTCGAATAAAAGTTAATAAATCAGGAAGGTGTCATAATCTCGTAAATGGGCGAACCCCCCGGGGGAATATTCGAATATTCGGAGGAATATTACATCGCGCCCTTGACAAATTTCACACGTGGAATTAATCTGCTCGTAGAAAGTCTTTTCTCGTGGATATAACACAAAACTCAAAATTAGAGAAGAGTCCTTGGGTAAAGAAAAAGAAAAAAAAGATCCAAAGAAGAGAGAAATGGCAGCATTTTGTCAAAAAACAAAACAAAACAAAACAAAACAAAGCGACAAAAAAAGGTTCTTGGTTTGCTTGGCCAGGAGGCGTCGACAAGCTCGGCATCCACTAAAGATCGACAGTGCATTCGATTATCCTTGGGGCAAAGAGCTGAAAAATTAAAGTCAACACCACAGAAGGTTGTAAACAAGATTCTTCGTTGGAATCTGACGAAACCGATGGAGAAAAAGAAGAATGCGACAGACTTACCCTTTCTGCCGCGGGTTTTCTCTTCGCCGACTTTGTCCATTACTAAACGATCAACATGGCGAGATAAAAAAAAAAAAAAAGAAAAAAAAAAGACTGCTACACGATACTTTTCCCGGGAAAATCTTGATCCATTATCATTGACGCCAGGTCTCGTCTATCTCATTGGTTTGCGGTTTCAGGAGGCGAGATAATCTCCTGGTGTGGCGCAAGTTGTTTACAAACCTTTGGGAGCTAAAATCTCGCATTTGATTTTGAGAGGAATACATCCACTTTGAACGAATTTATAGGGTATGTAGATTTCACCGATTTTCGTGAAATTTTGCCAAAACATTCCCGTGATGATGACTAACAAATGTGTGTCAGGAAATTTTGATCTTTTAAAATTTTTTACGTGGTGTCCATTTACGCAAAACGCTTCGCATATTTTTCGCTACCCTAACTTTAGATGCGAATATCCAGACAACCTATCAGAATATCGGAAAAGCCTGACACACCTTTGTTGATTGATGCCTTGTGAATGGGACTAGGCAGCCATTTTTCTCGTGCCGCGGGATCCGATACCCGATAAATTCGATAGAAGAACACTCGGTCGTTTCACGCCTTTCTGGCTCCTGACACTTCCTAAATGAAAAAACCGCCGAAATTATATTTTTATCGTAAATTGCATTTATGAAACTTTGTTTTGATGTCTAGTTTGTTAGGGTTTTCTTCCAACTAGCGCGCGTACGAATTTTCTCCCGAAGGACATCCGCGAAGGTAGGAGGTAACCTTAATTTTTGGGCTTTCAGGGTCACAGGCAGCCCAAGCTCACTACGAGAAAAGCGGACGTGACTCTTACCGTGTTGCGTAACGTTATATATTTATAAAGGTTTGTATGGGATGTTATCGGTTTGCCTTTAAAGAGAGAAAAAAATGTCTTGTTTTGAAATAAAATGGGCTCACTTTATTGCCTTGTTGTTTTCTTTGTTGATTCCGAACGTCTCAGGCCATTTTGAAGCGTTTTCGGCGAGTTAGCGCTATGTTGGTGTTAGCAGTTGAACACCAACATAGCGCTAACTCGCCGAAAACGCTTCAAAATGGCCTGAGACGTTCGGAATCAACAAAGAAAACAACAAGGCAATAAAGTGAGCCCATTTTATTTCAAAACAAGACTTTTTTCTCTCTTTTAAGGCAAACCGATAACATCCCATACAAACCTTTATAAATATAAAACGTTACGCAACACGGTAAGAGTCACGTCCGCTTTTCTCGTAGTGAGCTTGGGCTGCCTGTGTCAGGGTGGGCGCTTATTTGAGGCTGGGCGCTTATGGTAACCCATTCTCCCTGAGGTGATACCGCTGACAAACGCCAAGATGCCCCTTGGCTCGGGATTGAACTATCCCACGCCGGCAAAGGTCCTTGAGGAGAATAGAGCCTTTGTCTTAAAACGAATCAACCGCAATGTCATTCAAATGTTTACTTTGACATCAAGGTCGTGATTTTACATCTTAGATTTACCGGCTTCGTGCACGCCTTCAGCCTTATCTTTTTCTCCCTTCGATGTTTTTTTAATTTTTAACAAGCACAGCGTGTTCCAACTTGATGTGACAGCTTAGACTTAGTTATGGCTTAGAGAGGAAACCAGCAGCTACAGCCACAATGGTAGGCGTGTGTCGAGAATGGCAGTTGTTTTAGAAGTTGCTTAACGAGAATGTAGTGGAATACATCGCATAAACAATCCATTTCTGTTACATGATGACACATCTATGCTTTTGAAATGCTACCGGTTGCTACGTTGTTTACAAGGCAAGAGTCGAGAGTCGGGTAAGTACGTGACTAAATTCAGCTGAATTTTATAAGTTCACAGTTCAACTTATGTTACAAGTAAGCTAGTGCCACGTGTTCTTATTGCAGTGTCATAAATGCCAAGCAAAGGTTTTGATTACCCTCCTGTCCAATAGCCAAAGGGGTTTTGAGCGGAATTACGCGAAACAATTCCATGCTTGCATAAATTTGGCCCCAGCGTTTCATTATTCAATAACTATTTGCAATCAGGCTTGTTTACTGGAGGTTTGAGATGGATCCAAAAACGAACGCAGCTCCTATAAGGATTTGGGAAATTTTTCTTTATAAAGTTCCCTGTGAAATCTGTCACTACGTTCCGAAAGTAAAGATGACCCATGATCTGACCTTGAACTGAGTTCGCTTGCAAACGAAGATACGTTCTTAATTTACTTTGATTTGGAGTCTGGCGCAGTTAAAACGTCGAATTTTTATAGGACACGAAGAAGCTAATCAACTACTTTTAACCAAGTACATCAAAAGATCGATTTTTAACTCTGTCATGTTGGTTCGTTCCGAAGATTACCTTTTTTTTTGGATTAAAAATTAAAACTAATTTCAATAAGTAACTGGCGTGACCAAGCAACTATCATTATGCATTGTTTTCGGTATTATTTGTCTCCACATTTCTTATTCAATGAACAATTTAAAAAGAAAGCTCCTAACTGGTTCAAGTTCTTTTCTTGTTATTTCCATAATATTAGGTAAATCTTAGTCAGTAGGGCTCAATGTTTTGTCCCTGTGAAAAGGTTATTCACTTGAAAAACGAGTGTAAGGGTGGCCCCTTAATTTTTTTCAAGGTGAGAATTAAGTACAGTGATCTACGTATGCTGTTCGACGGTGAAACCAAAAGTTGACCTTTTCATTTGCCAAATATTGTATATAAATTATTGTAATTCATTGTGAGGTCCAAACAATGGATGCAAGTTCAGAATCTCAACCACTGAACTTTATCATTTGGTTAGAGCCATTTGAAAGACAAATTACCAGATGAAGTAAAAGGAAAGAAAAATAGAAATGTAATGCCACATTAGCCATGATGCATGGAGGTTATGATTTTGATGGATTTTCATTCATTTATCTCATGCATTATGAAGAATTGAAACAGCTCAGAAGGCAGATATGTTTCTGTACTTTCTATTTCGTATTTATTCGCTCAGGAGAAAAGGAACAGAAATTTTAGCAATCTGTAGTAATTTAACCGTATTGCATAACCAAGTTATAAAGGAAAAGAGCTTGAATATTAGGCTTGTGGGAGAGGATTTTCAATTAAACACACCAGCCTAGGAGAGTTAGGAGATGACTTGGCTTAGTAAAAAATGTACTACTTTCAAAAACCAGGTAATTGCCAAGTCAATTAGATAGTGGAATTATCACAACCTTGGAAATATGTTAAGAGTTCATTTATAAATTTTAAAATAGGAAGAGCATTGTTTATCCTGAGATCACTCTCTCCGCTGATCGGAAACATTGAAATCAAGGTTAAAATTCAGAAAAGGAGTATTTATGCACCAATTATCAACAGCTATTTTTTTTTATGAAAGGCAAGTAAAGCAAACAGAAGCAACTTCTTGAAATAGTTTCCACTTGATCAAAGTTCAGGGTGATATTTAAAAAATTATACAGCACTCGATGGTTCCTTTTCACTCTCATATAGATTTTTTCCTTATTTAGTGGTACCAGTGACTTGGCTAACATATTTGTTCTTTTGCAGAAATTGGGACAATTCCCCTGGAGCTTTATTTCAAAGGTTTGTATGATTGTCCCCTATTTTTTATCTATAGTTCAACTTGCTTATAATACTAAGACTCAGTTTTTATTGGAATTAAATTTGCTGCAAATCTAAAGCTATCACCTGTAGAGGATCTATATACCTTGGCTGGCCCCAAATTAAATGCTTTCTTTTGAGCTTGTTTAGGATATTGCTCTTAGACTTGCTGAGGATACTGGTCTTTGACTCGCTGAGGATACTGGTCTTTGACTCGCTGAGGATACTGGTCTTTGACTCGCTGAGGATACTGGTCTTTGACTCGCTGAGGATACTGGTCTTTGACTCGCTGAGGATACTGGTCTTTGACTCGCTGAGGTTACTGGGCTTTGACTCGCTGAGGATACTGGTCTTTGACTCGCTGAGGATACTGGACTTTGACTCGCTGAGGATACTGGACTTTGACTCGCTGAGGATACTGGTCTTTGACTGGCTGAGGATACTGGGCTTTGACTCGCTGAGGATACTGGTCTTTGACTCGCTGAGGATACTGGACTTTGACTCGCTGAGGATACTGGTCTTTGACTCGCTGAGGATACTGGGCTTTGACTTGCTGAGGCTACTGGACTTTGTAAGTCTGGCTCATTGAGAAGAAGTCTGGTTGACTCGCTGAGAACAAGTCTGGTTGGCTCGCTGAGAACAAGTCTGGTTGGCTCGCTGAGAACAAGTCTGGTTGGCTCGCTGAGAATAATTCTGGTTGGCTCGCTGGGAATAAGTCTGGTTGGCTCGCTGAGAATAAGTCTGGTTGGCTCGCTGAGAATAATTCTGGTTGGCTCGCTGAGAATAAGTCTGGTTGGCTCGCTGAGAATAATTCTGGTTGGCTCGCTGAGAATAAGTCTGGTTGGCTCGCTGAGAATAAGTCTGGTTGGCTCGCTGAGAATAAGTCTGGTTGGCTCGCTGAGAATAAGTCTGGTTGGCTCGCTGAGAATAAGTCTGGTTGGCTCGCTGAGAATAAGTCTAGTTGGCTTGCTGAGAACGAGTCTGGTTGACTCACTGAGATGTTTGGTATTGCTATGATAAAAAACTATTTCAGCCAAAATTTCTCAAATAGGGTTAGTTGTAGTGGGAGTATGTCTTTCTGTCATTAGAAAGACATACTCCCACTTGTTTTTTTCTTCTTTTTTTCCCCAGTACAACTATCTAATGTCAAGTTATGGATCTTTACATTGTAACAATGAAGCTGTGAATGAATAGAGGTGGTAGGTGTGAATGATTTAAATCTTAGTGTGGAATTTTAAAGTAACATGCCCCACCTTTCCTCCCCCCCCCCAAAAAAAAAAAAAAAAATTTAAATAACCAGAATACTAAATGCTAAGGAAGGCAAGGTAGTAATATTGTTGATTAAAATATATACCAATACCTAATCTAATTATAGTAATATCATGCATATGCTGCTGGAATTAGGTTTAATATAATTTAATAGGTTTACAACTACACAATTAACATTTGTGGGTAAAACCAATGTTCATAATGTTGATGTCTAGAACCTGTCTATCTAATAACAAAATTAAGAATCCAGAGCAATTCTCCTTTCAACAGAACACTAACAAAATTTTAAACACATAGCTTCCCCAAATCAAAACATAACATTCAAAGTCATTAAAATACTTGACTATTTTCCATCTGCAGTAAGGACCACATTTGGAAGAAGAGGTCCATTTAGTGAGTTGATGATCCTTACTCCAAAAGAAAATAACCCCAGTCTAAATGTTTGCTTTTCAGGTAAGTTGAAAAATTTTGCTAATCAATGACAATTGATCTGACTGTTAAATCTCTCCTCTAGCTGATACACATTTCTTTGTAAATCAGCTACAGGAATTTGCCACTTAAGTTTAAGAATTTACATGCTAATTAACTGGGAGTTAAGAAGTTAATAAAAAAATTAATGTATTTCTGAATTAAGGCTGTTGTAGAGAGTCAATCTATATTTTTTCCTTCCTGATGTGCGTCATTGCAAAAAAACGGCTCATACTTATCTACTCTGTGGAGTGAATTGGTTTTTGAGGAGATTGATATAACTTAAAAATGAAAAGTGTAACATTTGAAAAATTGCTACCTTAAAAATGTCTCCTAAAATTGTCCCAATAGCTGTTAACAGTGTTTGGTTTTACATATTGAATTAATATTGAACTGGTTACCCAGTTTTTAAACTTATAGTTGTACAATGAGCATCAGACATTTTGTTACACCGAGGAGAATCCCTGAAAGATGTAAGCGATGATCAAATGGAACATACAATTTGTCACTAATGTGAACATTTCTCATCTACTTCTACAAGAGATTGGTGAGTAAACCATTGGAGAATATCTATTTTTTCAATTAGTTATAAATGTTTTGGATGCAGAGATTAGTCACGTTAGGGAAAATATTGAGAAAAGGATAAATTTCATGTACAAATACTGCCTTTTCATGTATCATACAAACGAGGCAAAAATGTCGTCATCTTTCATGCATAGAGTTGGGCCATACCATGATAAAATTAAATCTAAAGCAAATATCACATTTCTTTGTAAAACAATAGCAGAAAGTGCACAAGAAGGCATAAAGAAAACCATAAGAAAGATTTCCTTCATTAATGAATTTTTTCCACAAAATTAATTTTAGCTATAATAATATACATGAAAAAATTTCTCGGTTCTGATTGGTTAAGATGAATGCAGTTTTCAGTTAATTCAGTGCAGAAGAGGGCTAATTCAGTGCAAAGAAAGAAAGAAACCAGACATTCTGATTGGTCAGAATCATTGGTTAATGTCGATGTCAAGGTCAATGTCACTTGCAGAGTTTGAATAAATTATTTTTGCACATGATGTGCGCGCTTTTCTTCTGCGTAGTTATGAGAAGCTACCTCGTATTTTTTCATGTATATTATTAATAGATAATCACATGATTTTCTCGTGCAATTTGGAATAAATAAGCACTTGTAAATTTTTCCAAAGACCACAAATTGCACTCGCCCTATGGGCTCATGCAATTTTGTTAGTCTTTGAACAAATCTACTCGTGCTTATTTATTCCAAATTGCACTCAAAGTCATGTGATTACCTTTACAAAAATCTGGAACTGTTCTTGTATCAAATTGGATCAAACATTGTTCAACATAAAGCTACCTATGCCCCTCCCCTGGGGACAAAGAAGTATGCTCTACTAACTCAAACAATGTAATGCTCCAAACGAATGTTATTTGCCACAAACAAAAACTTACTTCAGCTTGTGTTTACTATACAGGGCTCAAAGTTAAAAACATCCTATGTGGCTTTTGGCGGCGACTAACTGGAAAAAGTAGTAGTAGTAGTAGTAGTTTTTTTACATCTGAAGATATC
Source organism: Stylophora pistillata (assembly GCF_964205215.1). Taxonomy (NCBI): domain Eukaryota; kingdom Metazoa; phylum Cnidaria; class Anthozoa; order Scleractinia; family Pocilloporidae; genus Stylophora; species Stylophora pistillata. The sequence goes on from NC_142526.1 coordinate 33,979,075, forward strand.
AATGGTAATAACCAGTCCCCATGGTAAGGACCTGTTATTCTCAAGATGGCGGCAATAGTAAAAATCCAGTGGGTGTTTTCCCATGTGTCTCGTCTCGGAAGTGCAAATGCACTTCAATGCCCCCATCCTAGAACAAAAATTGGTGACAAAAGTCTATTCCCCCGTATGACCCCAGGGTCGACCCCCAGGATGGCAGCTGCTACGTGCATAATTATTAACCTCGTTATCTGTTTGTTAAAAATTCACAAACAATCATTTTATAAATCAAAGATCTCTTGCTAATAATATCCTTACCGAAGCAATCTTATCTCTGTAATAATCTAGAAAAGTTTCCTAAACATAAACATGTCAGAACATTTTTTCATAGCGAATTAGATTTGTCATTTTGATTTCCGTTTATTTTGATGAGATCCCTGAGATAAAAGATAGTTTATGACGAAAAAATTCATTTTAAGAAAGAAATGATCATGTACTTTTAGATCATATATCCTATGAATACACTCCTCATAAATTACTGGGGTTTTCCGAAGGATACGCCTGAGATAAGTTCGGCTTTTTTTTCGCTGAGAATAAGTCTGGTTGGCTCGCTGAGAATAATTCTGGTTGGCTCGCTGAGAATAAGTCTAGTTAGCTCGCTGAGAACGAGTCTGGTTGACTTGCTGAGATGTTTGGTATTGCTATAATAAAAATTATTTCAGCCAACATTTCTGAAATAGGGTTAGTTGTAGTGGGAGTATGTCTCTCTGTCATTAGAAAGACATACTCCCACTTGTTTTTCCTCTTTTTTTCCCCAGTACAACTGTCTAATGGCAAGTGATGGATGTTTACATTGTAACAATGAAGCTGTGAATGAATAGGGGTGGTAGGTGTGAATTATGTAAATCTTATTGTGGAATCTTAAAGTAACATGCCCCACCTTTCCCCCCAAAAAAATAAAAATAACCAGAATACTAAATGCCAAGTTGTCAACCCTTTCTCTTACAACTTAGTTGATTTCTGGTACTTAATTTAGTTCATAACTTCCTTTCCTCTTTTTTTTAATTCTCTTCCTTGCCATGGTCTAATCACTGCAATTTCTGGGTTTACCTTATTTATCATTTTTGGCCTAGAGTTCCTTCTTGTCTCTTGGAAGTCAAATCATCCATCTAGAAGGCCTTTTTTAGTCGAAGAGTGTTTCATCTTCCTATTACCCATGCCTGTCATCTTAAATTGACTTTCACTCAAAATTCACACCTAACTTTTTGTATTTGTTTCTCTTCCACAGTTGATGACTGGGATGGGAATTCACAGAAATGCAAACCAATGATATTTATCATGTGTTAAATAAATAAATCTTGAATATTAATAAAAATCATCAAAATATACTGGCTGACTTATGCAAAATAGTTATGGTAGCATGGGAAAAAATAGGGAGATAAAGAGAACCATCTGAATTAAATTAAATAAGTTTAGATCCTAAAAGTGATTACAGTGAAGGAAAAATGTCTGATTCAGTTAATAGCAAATCAGTTCTTGAAAATCTTGTAAGAAATAATAAAGAATGCACAGGGTTTTCAATGAGGTTTTCAGTTTTTTGTATGACATGTATTTTTAACCCACAAAAAGGTCAAAATAGGTGTATTGCCTCTTGGTATCTAATGAAAGTCAAATCCCTCTAATTGAATATACTAAAACTGTAATTAGTACTACTTCTCTTGTTGTGGCCATCAACGATATTCAATATTCAGATATTTTTCTATTAAAAACAATATGAACTATTGAAAAGTAATATTGCTTCAATCAACTGATTTGTGAAAACTCCCCTTGGGTGAACATTTTGCAACAAACTTTGACTCGATATCAACAATAGGTAAAAAATTCCCTTCTCCTTGCAGTTAAAGGCAAGTACATTACCTACTCATAGTTCATAAAAGCCTTGAAAGTATTCGAAGATGCTTGAATTCAAAAATAACAAATTCAAGGTCTTGAAAGTACTTGAATTTGAGGACTAGAGCTTGATTTTTGCAACGCTTTTTCTTCAGCAATTTTCGAGTAAAAAATTGCAGTACTTTAATAGAAAAGCTGAGAAATAATGTTAAATAATTTTAAAATTTCTTATGCAAACCTTTCCAAAGAAGGTCCTTCAATTTATCTAAAACTTGGCAAAGTCATTGAAAAGCCCTTCAATTTCAACCGTTGGCATCTGTAGGAACCTACTCCTATTATTTTGATTATTGTCTAGTACCATAACAACATTCATTACACTCTAGCAGGTAAAAATAAAAACAAGTAGACTTATTCATGATTGGAAATGACAAAATTGCGTAACGACAGCACAAATGGCAATTGGGCAGTCTCCTAAAGATAACTCCAAATGTGCGATAGAGAAAGCCCAAGTTCAAGCAGCTATGCGTCTGCTTGAAGGGAAAAAAAAGTCTAAAACAGCAAAACATGATGAAATATTCCTTGTATAATGAATATGAAGTTTCAGCATTTCATTTTTATTTATCAAAATGTACATCTTTCATGGTTTTAATTTCTGGTTTCCCTCGTGTTGTGGAAAAATGAAGTAACCTTAGTAATGGGATAGGATCCGATTCAAGCTTTGAACTTAATTCGACACAAATATCCAGTGCTACTTTATCTGCTGAAATTTATGCCAGAAGCTCAATAAAAATATCGGTTTAGGCCTTCCCTGCACTTTGTAATCCCAAGAAAAAGAAAATAGAGATTACCTTAACATATTGCAGCAAAATCCCAGCTTATCTTGAACCTAAAACATTACCCTGGAAAAAAAATATACTTCTGCGCATGCGCCAAGAGCAAAGTTTGGCACACGAGCCTTCTTTCGCAAAACGAGTCTCGTTTTGTCAAACGAGTCTCGTTTCTAAAAACGAGTCTCGTTTCTACAAACGAGTCTCGTTTCTACAAACGAGTCTCGTTTCTACAAACGAGTCTCGTTTCTATAAACGAGTCTCGTTTCTATTCACAAACAATCGAGTCTCGCTTTAAATCGTTTATCGAGTGACTTATAAATCGTGACGATTTAAAATCGACTCGTTGCCCAGAAACTGTGAGTGATCCGTCGTTTCTACAAACGAGTCTCGTTTCTAAAAACGAGTCTCGTTTCTAAAAACGAGTCTCGTTTCTAAAAACGAGTCTCGTTCCTAAACGAGTCTCGTTTCTATTCACAAACAAACGAGTCTCGCTTTAAATCGTTTATCGAGTGACTTATAAATCGTGACGATTTAAAATCGACTCGTTGCCCAGAAACTGTGAGTGATCCTCCTGTTACTACGTACACGTGCATGTGTAACGTAAAAACTGGATCACTTGCACGACAGGAAATAAAAAGAAATTGAAAGAAGCACAGTTGCCGCGTTCTTGTGATTTTCCTTGATGTTGATGTTGCTGTTTTTCTTTTATTTTTTTACTTTTTCTTCCTTTGTTCTATCAAAATGGTTCGTTATACACTTAACTGTGATGTTAAGAATGTATAAAAGTCAATGCGCAAACAGAATTAACAAGTTAAATTAAAGTGAATTCAGTTAAAAATAGAGTACCTGTTGTTATCATAATGAGTCATCGCGTTCAGTTTATTGTGAAAATCTTGATCGAATCCCTTCCAAGCTGTTTTAGTAGCAGTTCCCGACTACATTTCAATTGTGGATGATGACGACCGGAAATTCTTCAAAGTCAGGTTGCTGTCATCGTCTGTACTGCGCGACTTTTGTCGTCGATTCGATCAGGAAGATTTGATTATTTGGAGACATTAATAAGACCGCAGGCGGACCTCTCTGTTAATTTGTTAATGCGGTTATAAATAAGACATACGAAGGAAACATAAAAACATGGCTAGTGATCCCGAATAGAGCATTGGATATAATATAACTTTTTGAACGCATCGTGATCAGAAATCTCTATTAGCCCTTTAACTCCCAAAGGTAAATGTAACTTCTCCCTACAATACTCATACATTGCCCGGGAAACAGGTAATGAGAAAACTCGAACTTATCAGTTAGTTTGGCTAATAGCCGCAACTTGGTCTGCTTAGGGAATAGTGGAACATTTTTCACTCCCTACTAGCTCCAGTTTCGTAATGAGGCAAGAATATAGAGAGGGCTAAAAGTTAGTATACCTCCCCTCCCCTAGACGATAATGCACGATTTACTTGAAAGTTGGAGTGGAGGAGAAAATAGTGCGAGAAGACAGTGTGAGACGATAACTGCGTTTGTAGAAATGTAACAAAACGCAACATGCAACAGAATGAAAGAGAAAAAAGCGTCCTTTGATAATATAGATGTATTTAACGGCCTTAAGCAAGGGACTCGCCCCCTTAGCAGCATCTAAATGACACCTCTACATTCAATCATAAAAACCCCTTTAACAAATTTACTTTATGATACAGTAAAGTTGAGTAAGTTAGGTTATTAATAACATGGAGTATATCAAGCCAGTATCTAAAGCCTCAATTAGACCTTAGAACCATAGTAACAACCATATTAGTTCTAATACTTACATATACTCGAGGGGGGAGGGGTAGCTATCGCCTATTTAGTATTGGGCTTTAGTGAGACCATTCGCCGGTGGCCATGCTATGCTCAGTGTCAACTGATCACAAAGATGACGAAATTGTCAGTGGCTGGAGTCACGTTGGAGCCCGAGTCTAGTTCGAGTCGCGACTCAAGTCCTTGTCGACCAAATTTTTCCGATTTTTGCTTTTGGCCTGTTTTGTGTCGAAATGATGCACCATGGATTCAAGAGCATCAAGTTTTAAGGTGTTAGTTTTTTTGTTGTCATTATTGACAGCTATAGTGATAATGAAATAATTTGGATATGTCAACAAAGTTGAAATGGTAAATTGGCCACCGTAACGATTACCAAAGCTGACGTTTCGAGCGTTAGCCCTTCGTCGGAACGATTCGCTCCGACGAAGGGCTAACGCTCGAAACGTCAGCTTTTGTAATCGTTACGGTGGCCAATTTACCATTTCAACTTTGTTGATATATCCAAATTATTTCGTTACTCCCACCGACGCAGCCCCAGACAGTTTCTTTCGAAACTATCAGCCTTTATAGTGATAGTGTATCGTCAATCGATATAATATTTTATAGAAAAGGGAAAAAATTAATTTGACTCGAACTTGACTTGTGACTCGAACTTGACTCGGGCTCGACTTTGACTTCGGTACTGAGCTGCCATGGCTGCCGCCAGCGGCGACTAAATTCAGTTATGCTGCGAATGAATAAGATTTTTGCGGTGTGACCTGTGTTTTCTAACGTACTCTTTAAAAGTTTTCTAAGCTAGTTACTGTTTATTCACAGAACTGATTCAGTAATCAAACCTCCATTTCTTTTCTTCCAATAGTTAAAGTTATGTGAAAGTATCAGTTATGCATTAGGAGTAAAGTCACTAATAGGAGTAAACATACCACAAACAATGCAACATTTAACAACTATAAAGTTTCAGAAAAAAACAAGCTTTAGATTTGTGTTCTTCAATCAGTAGAATTACTCCAATTTAAGTTTTTGTTAACAGGAGTGAACGAGTGAGTGATATTGATTCTACGATGCTGGCAGGTGGTTTAAACCTATTTATGTTATTGTTTCTATGGTGACGGCCTCAGTTTCATTTCTGCGAATTTAAAGGAAAGAGAACCTCTGAAGCCAGCCCAACTGGCTCCTCGGTAATCTTTTTCATTTCCTAGATATCTTCCTTTTAGATTGGACGCATGGCAGTATTTGTACCACCAAGCGCCAGTATATCTTACAGCACAGTGTACACGGGTTCTGTCATTATCTCTGTCTTTTGTACTAAACGCCATATTATTATGAGATCCTAAAGAATCTCCCACTGTCCCTGAATATGAACCCACTTCAAGTCGGTACTTCGCCTGCTCATCACCAACGTTAAACTTCCCATATTTGGCGTAGTCTCTGACTCCGTTCCAGTCTTCCACTTCTACTCGTAGAGAGCTCGATCTGGCAACCATTAACCTGTGGATCTTGTCATTTCCCAACCAGAACTCACCAGTCAGCTGACCAAAGCCTGCTTTGTAGTCACTCCATCCCCGATAGAAGTCTACCGGGCCATCCTGTCTTCTCTGGAACACTGTCCAGCCTCCACCGTCAGTGGTCATGTCGCAGAAGACATCGAAGTGTTCTTTACCATCTGGGTTGATAGAGTATACTCCACACCGAGTGAGGCCTATTTTCAACAAATCTGAAAAATCTGAGGGAGAATTGGAATGCTATCACAGTATGTAATCATATAATGATTCAATTACTACTACTGCTACTTCTTCTGATAATATCCCTAATGAAATATACTTTACAACAACGATAACAATAACAAGAAGATGATGATGCTGGTGATTATGTGTATGATGCCTATAGTGATATTAACAATCACTGCATTTGACGAAGGAAGACGCAATGTTAATATAGACTGAAGTGAGATTTTCTCAATGGAACGGCGGTTTGCGCATGGAAGGGTCTTGGAACACAAACACATTTTATTGTTAGGCCATATGCGTTTTGATAAAGACAGGAAACTAGCTCAGTTTTGTTTCTCGATCGCGCGAACAAGCGTCTTTTAAAAATTTTCTCGGAAAGATCTCATAACAAACCATTGCTAAGTGAGAAGGTTTTCTACTTGATCTGACCAAGACAGATTCACATCTATGCCTAGGATCACGCCAAGATACTTATATAGAACTACTCTATCCAAATGGCTATCCTTGATTGATAAGGTGACATCATTAAAAGCAGTAAGTTTCCTCGCACCACCAATGGACGTAAATTTAGATATCGAAACATTGATACAAGTGGTTAGTTTATATCATTCAGCCATTGTGCTAAGATGTCTAATTCAAGTCTACGAGCTAATTCAGAAGAGTAATATATGGCAGTATCATCAGTTTGCTTTTGTTTGCTTGTTTATTGTTTTAGACCACAGTTTTTGGCACTTTAGCACCCGGATAATGTATAATTTTTTTTTGTCTGAAGACAATTTTTCCGTGGCATTCGAGTTTGTTTTGCTATTGCCGTGGATAGTGTATGCCCTTAGATTTCTGACGCAATCTCCTGAGCTCTAGCAAAATAATTTGTTTGTGTTTGATTCCACAACCTGTCACACCACCGGTGCTTTTCATCTCTCTAAATCTTTGTGAAATTAAAAACTGTTTCGATCTAGTCTGTGACGCACGCACAGCCTACCTTTATGTGGTTTAGCTTCTACAACGCTTATTGTCTCGATATGAGATACCCCTGCACTTGTAGCCACGCAAATATAGTTACCAGCATCTTCTTCAATCACAGCTCTCACGATAAGCCCCTGTTATGTAATTTGACTCCTTCCCACCGGTAGTTGTGCTCCTTGTTTATTCCAGCTAATGAAAGGTTGTGGATCACCAGTAGCGCTGCAGTTTAACGTCAAAGTGTCGCCTGGGAGTGCAAAAACCTTTGCAGGGGGCCTAATAGCAAACTGGGGCTGGGAAACAACCACCAAGTGAGTTCTTTTTACAACACTTCCCAGAAGATTTCTGGCCGTACAGAGGTAGTTGTCAGAATCACTCTTATGAACATCAAGGAGTTTGAAAACGTTGCTGTTGAACTGAAATCTCCCATGAGGTAATTGACCAAATGACTTGCTCCATGTGACTACCGGATAGGGATACCCAGTTACGTGACAGGTCGGTAGAGTGACTTTACTTCCTTCACCAGTGTAGAGGGGTCCAGGATGGAGAGTAACACGTGGACGAACTGTGAGAAGGTATAGTTTGTCAGTGTTATGGCTGTTTTGCTCATAAAACTATCCAATTACAAGTCTTGCGGTAGGAGACACTTCCCTTAGACACCCACCTATACACCTCTCAACAGGATATGAAGATTGAGATATTGATTATTTAACATTGTGGCTTGAACAGAATATCTAACCGGACTGATTCACTTCAATGTGAAAATTTCCTTAAAGCTGAACATGCTGGATGTGGCTTCGCGCTCTCATAGTTTAATATTCTTTTTTTTTTTTCATCGATGTTTGAAATGTTTTTAAACTGTTAGCGGAGAAAAGAAGGCCTGGTTCGATACGTAATCTTCGCTACTGAAAAACAGAAAGATTTATGAAACAAGGCCACAAATACTGAAGCAACAAGAAGGTTGATAATCTAGTAACCAAAGACTTTTTCATTCAAGCCGTTATTGGATTTGATATTCCTGACTGTGACTTACCGTTGACTTGTAACTGTACTGTTGCCTGATACTTTCCTAAGATGTTTGATGCTACACATTGATACAAGCCTGCGTCATTTCCTGCCACGTTTCTTAATTGCAACTTTTCCTCTGAAACCGCTGACTGACTGATTTCCGACTGAGTGACCACTTTGGTCCATACTATTGCAGGCTCAGGGTTGCCGCTAGCTGAGCAATGAAACGAGGCTGATCCACCTTCGTTAACTGTCAAAGTCGCTGGAGAAACAGCAACAATAGGGGATGAAATTGATTGACCAGGCTCTCCTTTACTCCCCGGCATGCCTGTGTCTCCTCTATCTCCTTTCTGTCCTTTGTTTCCAATGTCTCCATTTAGGCCTGCAGGTCCTATGACGCCTTGCTTGCCGTTCTTTCCTGGTGACCCCATCATACCCTTGTCTCCCTTATTTCCAGTCTTCCCCTTATGTCCTCGTCGCCCTCGGGCTCCTTTAGGTCCAGGTGGACCGGGAGGGCCCTGTGGACCTGACGTGCACGTTGCAATCTTTGAGTGACAGAGTTGAAGTAGAAGTTTGCTGATACTGGATTCATGGTCGATTTCCGTTGAGTTCTCGACATGACGCTTATTTCTTCGGAAGTTAGAGGATCGACTTTCTACATATAAAGAAATACTGGTCAATGTTATCAATTCAAAATGGATTTTAGGAAACTTGGACAACAAACACAATGTATTTGTTACATTATCAGACGACATGTATCCGTTCCATAATTGCATGGGTATTGAATTCCACGTTGAGAATATGTTACGAATTTAATGTAAAAGAACCTTATAATTGCGGAAATTAGTCAGCCTTTGTCTCGAAACGGACTCTTCTGATTACGGTCAAACAGGTAGTAATCGCTTTCCAAATGCACAATTCTTCTGCACAATATCAAGAACTTAACCTGCTAACCCTCGCATTTGTTTGTTTCAGCGCATAGGAAGTATTGTAGTACATGCTTTTTTAATTCAAGTTTGTATTTACCTCAGTGACTGTTTATCTAAAAATGAAAAGCTCTAAAAAACCAGCCAATACATCGCATTTTTTGAAACAGAAACTCACCTGAGGAAATTTTGATACTCTTTGCGTCTGCCAGTTGATTTGACACAGGCTTTTTATCAGGAAAGCTTTCAAGATCGTTTAACCTCTTCTTGTGCCGGTTCAACTCCAATTCAATTCTAATAAATCCGACACAGTAAAACACAACCGACAACACAGAAATGATGGAAGCAAATGAAGTAAAACTTTGCTTTTGAACGGTTATTCTGATGACTAATTTTAGCTCCGGTTTGTTTTGAATGAATGTGATTTGATCAGGTGATATCGACTGAATCACGGGCCGGGGCTCCGCGCCAGCTCCTCTCAAATATCGTGTCATTCCGTAAACGTATGTCAAATTAAACCGGCCCTACTATCATTTTAGGTGTTGTAACGTAACTATACTTAACAACTCGGGTTAATTTAAATTTGTATAGGAACAGACATCTGATGAAGGGGTTGTTGGAGTTTGGCCAACTTAAAGAGTCTTCATCACAGGGGGCCCACAAAAGCGGCCATGTCTGGTCTTTTGTTGGAAATGTAAAGAAATGTATGGGAGAATATTGAAGAATCGTAATATCGTAAACTTATATCAAGGAATGTCTATGTTAAGGCTCAAAATAAATGTAAACCTACCTCACTTGCTGTGTATTGTCGTTTCTGTGGTTCTAAATGGCGAATTTGAGCGATTTAGTAGATTTTGCGTTGACTGTTACTTTACTGTATAAGGAGACAAGGGTGGAAAGCTCATTTTCGACCGCTCCAGCGCGAAGCTGATTTTCACCCAGAAATTAGAATCGCCCGGCTTCCAAATCAAACACCAGATAAACCAAAAGCTTGACGCTTCTTCTCGTGTCATTCAATCAAAGATCCATTCCAAATCCAAGCGCTAACCACCAGAAAACGTTTGAGAAATGCAGCTTTCCAAGCGATCGGCATCCGCGGCACAGATTTGGCCTGGTGTGCTAGGGAGCAACCGTCACGCTGTTTGCTTCACGCTGATTGGATGATGGTAAACAGTGCCCTGTTCCAAATGCCTCATGTCAGAGGGAAGTCAGGGGCATATCCGCGCTGGCGATTCATCGACTGACTAGCCTGGTGTGAGGTTTATGGTGCGTTAGTAAATGAATCGCGTAACCCAGTGAGCTTTGATTTGACAAAACCGCGAAAACCCTTGTGTTCCCGCCAGCGAAATCGTGTCTTGGTTTGTATCAGATATATATATGTAGGCTATCATTGCAAGAAATGCGTTCATTTTTTGGATGAATAATTGGAAACAACAATCGCAGTTGAAAACATGGCAAGGTAAACAGAAATTATACGTTCTATCGTTACATTTCAATATCGTTTAGTCTTGGAGAAAGTTTATTTACCCTGTGATGTTTTGTAACCTTCGATTGTCATTTTTCTTAACGCAGAAAACATCGCTGGTTCAACTTTTCCTTCTCTTTACCGTTCAGCTCAATCCGTTATTCCAAAATAATCACAAGTATCCTCTCAGAGCTCATTGGGTTACACGAACAAAGCTAAAAAAAAGTTTGAGGTCGTGTAGGATTTCCGTCACGCGCCATAAACCTCCCACCAGGCAGTCAGTAGTTCAATCGCCGGCGCGAATATGCCTCTGATTCCCCTCTCCTATGAGGCATTTGAAGCACTGCATTGTTTGCCATCATCCAATCAGCGTGGAGCAAACAGCGTGACGATTGCTCCCTGGCACCCCAAATCTGTGCCGCGGATGCCGATCGCTTGGAAAGCTGCATTTCTCGAAAGTTTTTTGGCGGTTAGCGCTTGGATTTTGAATGGATCTTCGATTGAATGACACGAGAAGAAGTGTCAACCTTTTGGTTTATCTGGTGTTTGATTTGGAAGCCGGGCGATTCTAATTTCTGGATGAAAATCGGCTGCGAAAGCGGAGCGGTCGAAAATGAGCTTTCCACCCTTGTCTCCTTTCTATACAGTAAAGTAACAGTCAACGCAGAATCTACTAAATCGCTCAAATTCGCCATTTAGAACCACAGAAACGACAATACACAGCAAGTGAGGTAGGTTTACATTTATTTTGAACCTTAACATAGACATTCCTTGATATAAGTTTACGATATTACGACTCTTCAATATTCTCCCATGCATTTCTTTATATTTCGAACAAACGACCAGACACGCCGCTTGTGTGGGCCCCCTGTGTCGTCATCGGACAAGAAGTTCAGTTTTAATGACGCGCAGCGCGATGATAAAAATTGTAGAATTTCTCATATCTTGTTATTGATTTTATTGGCAAACGGACTTCATGTCGTATATGTAGGGGTAATTGTGCTCGCATTTTGAAATCCGCGTGCTAATTTTAAATCACTCACCCGTTTACTCCGTGAATCGCGCTCCACTCAGTCCTATAACCACCATTAATAAGTCGTCGTGTTCAGTATATTGTTCAAAACTTGAATCTATTTCACGCTTTCCCAGACTATTTTCAATTGTGGCAGATTTCTGGTAAAAACTAACTCGTACTGATAAATACCAAAAGGATACATTTTCCATTTTGTACCATTTGCAATTTATCAACTAAAACAATAAATTCAAAGTTAAAGCTGAAACATTAAAACGGTAAGTTTAGTTATTTGCTAAATCTGGCATTTTGACTCTTACTAATTTTTAAAAATCAGCGCACAGTTTGCAATAGTAAGACTTACAATGTACTAAAAAATATCTACTTTATAGATAACAAATTGCAGGCTTTTGTTGGCATACAGAAGCTTACCCCAGAATGTCATCGGCTTTCGTTATGAAATGACTTTGACACAACATGCGCTTCGATTAGTCTAAAATCTACGTATGATGCACGATCCTCGCAGTAGATAGCGCTATTTAAGCAATAGCGAAAATCAGACCTGAAAAAAATCAGGCCTGTACGGGATTCGAACCACTGACCTCTGCGATACTAGTGCAGCGCTCTTACCAATTGAGCTAACAAGCCAACTGGGAGCAGGCCTTTAAGTTGATTCGTAATAAACTTATATTTCATTGTATCTGATTTATCACTTTCACGGGTTTATTACGAATCAACTTAAAGGCCTGCTCCCAGTTGGCTTGTTAGCTCAATTGGTAAGAGCGCTGCACTAGTATCGCAGAGGTCAGTGGTTCGAATCCCGTACAGGCCTGATTTTTTTCAGGTCTGATTTTCGCTATTGCTTAAATAGCGCTATCTACTGCGAGGATCGTGCATCATACGTATCTAATACCGCAGTTCAAAATATATGAGCTTCATATATTTCATTGTATCTGAGTCTAAAATCTATTGTATATTGCCTGTGTGCCCGTAGAAACATCTTCCCTTTATGTAAAATGGCGCCATACGGGGCGATTTCCCAGATTTGAATTTGGTAAAGAACTTTGGTTTAGAGGGACGAATAGGACACTTTGAAAGCCAAAAACAATTACAAACATTTAATTTTTCTAACATTATCAAATTTTTATTTAAAATTCAGTTTAAGTAACTGTTTGTTCCGTTTTAAGCCTTAGTTTTTCGCTGCTGCGCAGCTAAAGTAAAAACTTCAAGAAGGAAAAGTTCCCGCCATGTTTTCTCTTCGAGAAAACTGTAGCGTCACTGAATGACTGAATTTTATTTAGATATCTACTGAGACTCTTATTTACTGATGAGAACAAAAGTAACTTGAGCTCGATTTTTGGCAAATTCGGTTGTTGTCCGCGATTTCAGCTTTCATTTGATAGTTTTTGCCAAGTTCAAGCCCTTTAAAAGCGTATTTCTAATATCGAGAATCGATGCACACTCGAAAAATCCATTTTTTATTTTATATTTCCATAAAATTCCCCTGGATGAATGTATTTAGGGAAAACTAATGAAAGGTTCCATTGAAGTTAAAGCTTTTATCTGGTAAAATATAAATGTCCAAATGTTTTTTTTTTTTGTTTATTTTGGCAGTCACTGGAAACGTAAAAACTATCCACCTTTAATACATTCATCCGAGGGAGTGTTATGGCATAATAAAAAAAATCGTTTTTTTTTCGCGGGTTTATATCGATTCTAGATATTCTCAGAAATACGCTCCTATGAAAGCTTCAATTCAAGCTGAAGCAATAGAAACAAAACTCGGTTGAAGGAAAAGATAGCTGGACGGTGTTTGATTATATTCAGTGCACACGGCTCAATGTTTTGATCATTTGATTTTGCCGCCTCTGTCGTTTCTTAAAATTGAAATAGATCGTAAACACCATTGCACTTCTCGAAAAGTCGGCAAACCACAAGGCTGCACCTCACGGTTTACAAACTTTTCTCATGTTCTCCCAACATCCCGCGTACTTTATTAGCCGATAAAACAATTGAAAGTGTGGTTCATTGATTAAATTACAGGTCTCTTCCTCTTCCCGACTTTCTGGGAAGATCGAAGGGACCACTGCTCATAAGGTATGCTCAGTTAATTATGGTTTCACTAAAAAGTTTCTTTTCTTGTTTTGTTTCTTTTTTTTTTGTTTCGTTTTTTTGGTTGTTGTTTATTTGTTCCGTTTAAAAATATGGTGCATTTTAGTGAAGGCTTGAACACTCGTATCTGGGCAACGTTTTGACGCACGTATTAAACAGTACTTGGGAACCGTAGGAACCGACACGTGAAAATGAAATCAGTAATTAACAAATGGTGGCGTTTTCGGTATTGTGCCATGATTTGATTTTAAAGAGGTCATAAACTCGTGATCTGTCACTTAAATGCAGTCTCTCCTATCAGAACGAAAAACGTTTTGTATTATTTTCCTCAAAGGGGCTTTTTATGAGAAAAATAAATAAATAAAATAAAGAAACTGACTTAAGCCTTGCAAACATTATCTTTAATATTCTAATCAAATACATTGGGGAAGTAACAATCATTTTCTGCTAGAACGTATCTAGGTGATTTACTCAGTGTTGTAAAAATCTGTCTGAAAGATGTCAGTCAACGTACACACAATCAGAGCGGGATTTATTAACATATGAAGCTAAATAAAGGCCGTTCATTTCAAGAACACAAGCCATGAAGCTACTGGGTACACCTTTTGTGTTTCTCTTTCGCAGAAAGCGACTCACGAGAAGCTTTATTCTTCTAGTCATATGTGGAGCGTTTGTGGTAGCTGTCAGGCATGGGATGTGGCTTGAATTAAAGCTTTCTATTGATGGTGAAAGTTATACTTTGAGTACAGATTACTGGAAAAAGTTCGCAGTCGCCAGTCCAGCAGTTCAAAAGAAGAGTTTGGAATTATCGGGGGCGAATGCCCTTATATGGAACAACTTCTGCCAAACTTCAGTTCAAGTTCTATGTTATCACCCTCTGTTTCCAAAGGCACCAGACGTGAAAACTGTTGTAAATTCATTGGAAGTTTCAAGAAATGAAGGTCATTATGCTCAGAGAATATTCGGGTTTCTACATCCACCGGAAACAGGATATTATAAATTTGCTTTAGCTTCTGATGACGTCTCTGAACTGTGGCTCAGTCCAAGCGAATGCCCAGAAAATGCTGTTTTGATTTGTAGCCTGAGCAAACGGACCACCAGAAATAATTTTCAACATTTGCCTTCACAGGTTTCCAACGAAATACAACTGTTAAAAGGTCATAAATATTTCATAGAAACTGTTCATCTTCAATTAGGGGGAAATGATTTTGTTCGAGTCGCTTGGAGCCTGCCTGGAATGAAAAGAAATAAGTTTGAGACGATTCCCGCCAATAGCCTTTCTCTCTTCATTAATAATAGTGCAACGGATAATAATTACAACTCTGTTCCCGACAGTCCCGCCTGTAAATCAAGACCCAGCCACGTTCACAGCCTAGAAACGAACACCAAATCCAGACCTACGTACCTTTTTCACGACGCAGTTGCCAACGTATTACCTTATTGTGCTTATGAGCCAAGTTATCTCACTATAAAAGAAGCACCTGTTGGCCCGAAACGGAATTACTACTTCCTACACGGTCGCGGCTTTATTCCCATAAAGAGTTACCCAGCTGTTGAGTACAAAACTGTTGTAGATGATTATCCAAGATTAGCGAATCACAGTCTGGATATGAAAATCGCAAAAGAAGCTGCAAAGAAGTATGTGGATGCATTATATCAACACCACGCGGGGTGAGTACATTCACGAATGGCATAGTTTTATAAAACAATGGACTTTACGTTTTTGGAGCATGAATATGTTTTAGGCCCGATTCAGAGTCATTTCAAGCCGAGGATTAAAATAAGCTCTTGGAGGAGCCAAAACATATTTATGCTCAATAAAATAAATTGCATTACTATTATTGTCACTGTGGAGGGCTTTGAGAAAATAATTAATGAGAAAATTGCGAAAAAATATTGACAACAAATAAGACTGAATAATCACGCGAGCGTGCAAATGCGCTAATATCTAGTCTAGCCAAAATCTTTATTTTGTCCAAAAAATGCGGCACAAGTCCAAATGAAGTAATTCTATATATTGTTGTTTTTCTTGTTTTTACTGTTTCGTTTTCGCAAAAGTAATGCTATTAGCAGTGCTGAAATGTAATTCATCAGGTACTTTTAAAATTGATACGGTAGCCCGATTAACACCTACATCATACGTTGACACCTTTCGAAATAATTGAACGTGCCCAATTGAGCACTCATAAGACAGTGAACTTGTTATGTATGTCATTCAAATAAATTACTTATCTCTCGTTTATTTTGATGTCGGTGATTAAGGAAAAGGTACAATTCCTGTCGAGGTTATAGCACTCAGTAAAATGTATAGTAAAAGAATATGTTGATTATCTCCTACTATTTAATATTTTTGTTTCTTTCTTTGTTGTTATTTTTTTTTTTTTTTGCCATTTTTTATCTTTAAATATACACTACGAACTTTATAAAGTCATGATAAGCAGTTCACATTACATGGCAAGTGTAGATATTGGGTTATAATATCAACTTCACACGCTGTTGTATATTGGTTGTATGCTCTCGAATTATCAGAGCTTTCATATTAACTTTAATGTAAAATATTTCGCGATATCATTCTCAAACTCATATGATAATTGCTTATTATCATTATGACTATAACCATCACCATCATCATTTTCATCGTCGTCATCATTATCACCCTATTGTCAGCAGCTTTATTACCTCAAAAACTATTATTAATATCGTTATTAATGTTGTTGTCGTTGTTGTTGTTGTTTTTGTTGTTATTGTTATCATTTAGCGACAATTTTACTTTTAATTATCAAACAGAAAGTTCAAGGTTGTGGAACTCGTCAACGTGGAAAGAAAAGTCGATCGCCAGTTGGGAAGTCGATTCTTACTTGAGTTCCTAATAAATGTCACTGAAAAAAACCAACTGGCCATGCTTTCAGAATCTGTCTTTTTGCCCAAGGGCTCTAAAGACTTGTGTTATCCCAAGGGATTTCAGTGGAATAGAAATGCAAAAGTTGTCTTAATTATCACGCTCAAAAACCAGGGACGGTGGATGGTGCACTTCCTAAACAACTTAGAAGAAATATACAGTGCTACAAAGGACGACAAAG
Source organism: Stylophora pistillata (assembly GCF_964205215.1). Lineage (NCBI taxonomy): Eukaryota > Metazoa > Cnidaria > Anthozoa > Scleractinia > Pocilloporidae > Stylophora > Stylophora pistillata. The sequence goes on from NC_142526.1 coordinate 33,995,855, forward strand.
TGAGTCTAGTGATATTCAATTTTAACAGTTCTGACATAAATCTGGAACAAGAGTTGGCAATAAGGAAACTTCCTCCCACTAAAGTCGTCAGTCACGAAGCAGAGTACTATTCCCGTACTAAATCCTTCAACAGGGCTGTGGAACAAGTTCAGGATCCGAAAACCATCGTGTTCACTCTTGATCTTCACTTGGACTTACCTTCCACAATCTTTGACGACATTCGTAAAGTGAGCATAAATAATATTTACATAAGATTTCCTTCAAAGTATGGAAACATGAATAGTAAAGGGAATATTGTTGTGAAATTCTACTTATCGAAGCCAAGAAAGTATTACTTAACGCCATAATAACCATGTAAGTGAAAAACTCCAACTAACTTCTACTTTCAATACACTACTGCAAAAAATTCAAAACTAGTTTCGTCTACGACCTCGTCAGTTGACAACAAACAAAAATCTATAAAATTTGAAAAATTTTGAAAAAACGCACTCTTCGTGTAGTAATACACGAAAAGTAGCCACTCGGAAAGAGGTCTCTAGAACTGTTACATTGCCATAACTGCCCTCGGGATGCTGACATAATTCCATTCGCTTTTGGAATTGATTAATTTGTCCTCTTCAACCTCATTCATCAGTACAGATTCCGTTATCTGCCTCAACATTGCATCGTCACGAAAAACCCCCGTTACATTCATTACAAAGCCTACTTCATTTCTATCATGCCTGTCACAAAAATGTCTCCACAGAACAGAGCTCTCCTCTCGACGTTCTAAAGCATGGAAGTGAATGCTTTAGAGAGAGAGAAAGGGTTTGGCCGGTTGACTTGGAGACTAAGGTCATAAATTTGCAGCACTTACGGACCTACCGTTTAATACACGAGTTTGCTTAGAACGAGAGAGGAGATTGAAATGCAACATCTCAAAGGGAGACTGTTGAGAACAACTAAAGAGTACATCGCTGATCAGAGAGTGGGTTCCACTGGGAATAACTTGACAACAGAAGAGCAGCAAGGGTTGAGGTCTTTAAGAGCCAATAAGGACATTGTTGTGTATCAGACGGACAAGTCTGGGAGATTTGCTGTTCACACCCTGGATAACTATCGTGTTGCATGTCGGCCGCACGTGGAGAATGATCTAACTGTAACGGAGGAGTTGCATGACAGAGCACAGACGGAAGCGAATGCACATTCGGTTCTGTGGGTGAGAATCCTCAATGCTGGGGAAGGTGTTGGTGGGAAAGCAAGGATTAAAAGTAACATGCTAGTAAGTGACTGCAACTTGCCCCCTCTGTATGCTGTTAGGAAAGATCACAAGAACGCAGATGACCCCTCTATTGGCCCACCGGTTCGACCAGTATGTGGGGCAGTATCAGCCTACAACAGGAAAGTGTCGCATTTGATGAGTTTTATTTTGGCGGAGGTGTGGAGGGAAGAGAAGAGTGTGTGTCTGAATACTGAGGAGATGTTGGCTGTCCTCAAGAAGTTAAATGACAGCCAGTTCACGGAAGATATTGTCGTTGGCTGAGCTGATGTGAAGGTGCTGTATCGAAGTTTGGACATTAGCCTTACAGTAGACAAAGTTTGTGAAGTCTTCAACACAAGTGGTGTAGAAGTGATTTGGATATATCAACAAAGTTGAAATAGTAAATTGGCCACCGTAACGATTACAAAAGCTGACGTTTCGAGCGTTAGCCCTTTGTCGGAGCGAATAGAGGAATTGTGGGTTGTGTGTGCTTTTAAAGGCAGAAAATGGAGCTAGAAGCACACACAACCCACAATTCTTCTATTCGCTCCGACGAAGGGCTAACGCTCGAAACGTCAGCTTTTATAATCATTACTGTGGCCAATTTACCATTTCAACTTTGTTGATATATCCAAATTATTTCGTTACTCCCACCGACGCAGCCCCAAACAGTTTCTTTCGAAACTATCAACCTTTATTCATTAGTGTAGAAGTGGTCGGGTTAAATGTTGAGGAACTGGGATTATATCTTTCGTTGAATAGATGTGAGTAGGAGTTGAGAAATCTGGGGTTACTCAGGTTTTGCCCGCGACGCAAGACTAACAGAGGCCGACCTCCAACCATCACAGGTAGCGCTGTAGATGAGAACAGAACCAAGAGATATCAACCTTGGCTACCACCGGTTGAGCAGCAGGACGAGATTACTACCAGAAAGATGTTCATGGAAGCGATGAAGGTTGTCCTTTTGTTTATCATGAAAAACCACCTCTACACACTCGACAATCAGATCAAGTTGATGACAGAGGGAGGTCCGATAGGGCTTGAGCTTACTGGGGTCTTGGCCCAGTTCTTTATGGTCTGGTGGGACAGACAAATGGTGGGGTTACGGGTGTACAAAAGGTACAGGGATGATATAGATGTGGTTATGAACGCTTCCGCGGCTGGTATCAGATTTGAGGAGGGAAGTTTTACCCAAAATGAGAACTTTGCACAGATAGAGCAAAACCTCAAGCCAGATAAACGATGCATGCTGTTGTTTCAGTCGATTGGAAACAGCATACACCCTTCTATAACGTTAGAGGTCGACTACCCGTCACGATACGGGGATGGAACACTACCCATACTCGATTTAAAAGTCTGGATAGAGAAGAGAAGAGAAGAGAAGACGTGTGATGATGGGCAAGACCGTGATATGCTGGTCGTGCTACATGAGTTCTACTAGAAAGATGCTGCCTCCAGATCTGTGATAAATGCAAGATAGGCCTTACCTTGGAATTGCAAGAAAACAATACTTACGCGGGAAGTGTTAAGGATTCTTCTCAACTGTAACAGAGAGTTACCCTGGGAGGTCGTTGTTGCTCACGTCAACCACATAATGTTACGTCTTCAATATTCTGGTTACGATCGGAAGTTTCCAAAAGAAGTAGTACGGTCAGCGTTAGCTGCCTACAACCGACTCGTGGAACTGGATGCAAATGGTGAGAAGCCTTTGTACAGGCTAAGGGAGTGGAGGGCGTTAGAACGGGCGCGATAGAGAAAGAAGAGACGTGACAACTGGTTTAGAAAGGGTGATTATGACACAGTGATTTCGCGCCAGCAACGCCTGGTTCCAAGATTAAACGCCGGTACATACATGAGAGATCGATGCCACAAAGTTTAAGATCAAGGTTGTTGAGCAATCTGGAACAACCCTTAAAGCCATGCTCCAAAAATCAAACTCTTTCAAACAGAGGCGATGCACCAATGCTGACTGCCTTCTTTGCCGGACTGACGGAAAGGGATCATGCCGAAGTACGGGTATTACATGTGAGTTGGTTTGCCACGCTTGTAAATCGAAATATGTAGGAGAGACGTCCAGAAGTGCGTATACTCGCGGTAGAGAACACTACCATGCTTTAGAACGGCGAGAGGAGAGCTCTGTTCTGTGGAGACATTGTTGTGACAGGCATGATAGACATGAAGTAGGCTTTGTATTGAATGTAACGGGGGTTTTTCGTGACGATGCAATGTTGAGGCAGATAACGAAATCTTTACTGATAAATAAGGTTGAAGAGGGCGAGTTAATCAATTCCAAAAGCAAATGGAATTATGTCACTAACCCGAGGGCAGTTATGGCAATGTAACAGTTCTAGAGACCTGGTTCCGGGTGGCTACTTTTCGTATATTACTACACGAAGGGTGCGTTTTTTCAAAATCTTTCAAATTTTTAGATTTTTGTTTGTTATCAACTGACGAGGTCGTAGACGAAACTAGTTTCGAAGTTTTCCCAGTAGTGCTTTGAAAGTAGAAGTTAGTTGGAGTTTTTTCACTTACATGGTTATTAAAGGGAATATTGATTTTGATTTTGAAATGGGCCACATGTCTAATCATTTCAATACTTATTTATTCTCTGATCTTTGTCCGCGTGCACCGACTATGACAACAGTAGGTCGGGAAAGCTCTCAAAGGCCACTCAGTCAGTAGGTTGCACAGGGAATCACTTTGCAGCATTTATATTCGTATGATCCATGCTACGTGTAGCCCAATTCCCTGGATCAGCCCAACATGAAAATATCAGGCTTATCCATAAGGATAAAAATTTGTTCGAAGTTAACTCAAAGAATTTCAAAGTTGTGCATCGCATGAAAAAAGGGGAACAAATGAGGCCTGTTATCGTTAAAAGCCATACAGCTTCTGTCGATAGGTTTCATTACAATTATACCCTTATGGAGGTATCTAACAAAACTAGGTGACATAAATTTATGGGAACACAAAATAACGTTATTTTAGTGAACCAATCGCATATCATTCATAGATGGCAAACAATGACGGTTGGGGTTTACCGTCGGAGATACATTTCTCGTTTTAAACACCCTACCGGTACTTTGGATAGTGAAGCTATTTCTAAATTTATTCCACAGCACTGCTTTGAAAATCGTTCTGTCTACGCTCCCATTATCATACGCTTGGGTTGTGGGAAGTCTCCAGAAACCCTGGAAGGAAGATGGGAACCAATGGGCTTTGGACTAGTTGGTGTTTACAAAAGTGATTGGGACAAAGTTGGCGGTCTTAATGAAAAAGCATTTGACAAGAAATGGGGCGGAGAGGATTGGGACTTCATGGAAAGAATCATTTATTCTGGAATGGAATATGATCGACTGCGACATCCAAATATTTTTCACTACTTTCATAGTAAAAAGGGCATGTGGGATAATGAGTAAATGAGAGTTAATTCTATTAAGTGGAGGAAAGGGAAACTTCAATAAACCAAACTCATTTATATTTCATAAAACAAAGAAAATAGCAGGTACCTTTGGGAAAGTTCAAATTTAGGAAAAATATGATTTCGACCTTGAACTGTCGAAACCCCAACCCACTGCTGTAAATTTACGTAGTGTCAGGTTTAAACACCTTATACACTTACGGTATTATTTTACAAGACCGGCCGAGAAAGAGTGGAATTTCTACGAATTTTTTTTTGTTTATTTGTTGTTTTGTTTTATTTTGTTTCGTCAAACGTTTTATAGTGTCAAATTTACAAGTCCAATTACACATAGAACTTGAAAAGAGCAGTATCACATCGAACACCCAGGTAGCTTCAACATCACTCTTCAACTTGGCCTTTAAATGTGTTCCTTTCCATACGATCCAAGATATCTCCGTAAACTTTGGTCATCTAGGGTAAATATGGAAACCTTATTTAATTTGATGGTTGCCAGATTTCTTTTTTTTTTTCCGCAAAAACCAAGAAGTGGCTACCTAATATAACTTTAGTCAATTCTTATTCATCTGTTAAAGAAGGAGAGCCCAATGGAAGGAGCAGTCTGACACGACTCGGAACTAAAAGATATCTTGAGTGAGCTGCAGAGCTTCAATAGACGCACCAGCCTCATGCTTGTGAAGAAGCACAGGAAAATAAATAATTTAATCACTTAAAATGGCGTAATATGGAATACCTTATCCTGATAGTTACACTTGAATGTCGACAAGTGATGAAGTAGTCTCATGGCCAATCCACACCATTTCTCGCCGGCTTCGTGACCGCCAGCGCTAGAATGAGAATGGTTTGCATTATGTTTGTGCATTAACAGAAATATTCAAAATATTCGAATCCCTTTTTCTGTAGTTTAGTTGCTGAATTTACAATATCTAAAGAACTGGTTTCCATCAGGGAATATTATACAAGCTACGTATGATGCACGATCCTCGCAGTAGATAGCGCTATTTAAGCAATAGCGAAATTCAGACCTGAAAAAAATCAGGCCTGTACGGGACTCGAACCACTGACCTCTGCGATACTAGTGCAGCGCTCTAACCAATTGAGCTAACAAGCCAACTGAGAGCAGGCCGTTAAGTTGATTCGTAATGAACCCGTGAAAGTGATAAATGAGATAGAATAAATGTATGAAAATCATATATTGAACTGCGGTATTTGATACGTATGATGCACGATCCTCGCAGTAGATAGCGCTATTTAAGCAATAGCGAAATTCAGACCTGAAAAAAATCAGGCCTGTACGGGACTCGAACCACTGACCTCTGCGATACTAGTGCAGCGCTCTAACCAATTGAGCTAACAAGCCAACTGAGAGGATCGTGCATCATACGTATCAAATACCGCAGTTCAATATATGATTTTCATATATTTATTCTATCTCATTTATCACTTTCACGGGTTCATTACGAATCAACTTAACGGCCTGCTCTCAGTTGGCTTGTTAGCTCAATTGGTTAGAGCGCTGCACTAGTATCGCAGAGGTCAGTGGTTCGAGTCCCGTACAGGCCTGATTTTTTTCAGGTCTGAATTTCGCTATTGCTTAAATAGCGCTATCTACTGCGAGGATCGTGCATCATACGTATCAAATACCGCAGTTCAATATATGATTTTCATATATTTATTCTATCTCATTATACAAGCTGTTCACTACATTAGCGGAGCGTGAAAAGTAGGGCAAAATTGCAGCAATTTACCATAGCCAAAACTAGGGATAAAAATCTAAAAAAAGTTAACGTCAAACATTCTGTAAACCGAAAAATTTCGAATCTGCTTCAGATATCAAGCCATCTCTCGCTCGATTGTGAATTACTGATTGGAAGATATTACCATCAGATGCAATCGGATTTGTACTCTTAAAGCAAACCACTAACTGTCGAGTAATTTTTGTCTGATTGCAAACTGAGATCCTCTCTGCCATTCCACAAGAAATATCACGATTTCGAAAGGTTTTTTATTGCTGGTCTTTCGGTAGACGGGGTAGCTGGACTGAGAAATATATTATCGCCTTTTCTGACGTAATACTAAAATGTTTTATTGCAACATTTGACTATGTAGTTCATCATCTCAGAAGGCTGTACCTGAATAAGTTTATTCCACAGTTCCATGCCTTTGTCATTAGCCATAAGATCTGAATTTCAGGATAACACCCCTGGATTTTAAAGAGAATGAGCCATTTTATTACCAACATATTTCCTTTGCTTCAATCAATCGTACTATTTACAATTTTACATCGCAGGTTACCACTCAGCATTCGGTTGACAACTAGTACTTATTTCTTTTCTAAGGTAGGAATGGGCCCCAGTGATCTAAACATCGTTTCCTGTCCCTTACCTATCGTGCTACCAACTTCAATGTTTACATATATGCCTATTTTAATGTAGCTTGGATCCAAGTAAACTGCAGCTATCTATTTATTTATGGTGGGTACCTTCGCTTTGTTCTCGATGATTTCACAAATATCCTGGCAAACAGTGAAAGCCTCTTCCTTACTCTCGGCATCACTGCTTCTACCACTACTTAATGAGTGGTGCACTAGACTATGAAAAGCTTTGCTACAAAATTAAAGGAAAAAGTAAGAGAGCGGTATTGTGCACTCGCTTTATAAATTTGCCTTGACAACGGTAGAAGTGAACGCTTGAACAGCTATTGATGTAAATTAAAAACTGATTGACAAGGTAAATGCAATGGGAATCAATTTTGACAAACATAGTTACCTTAATTTAGTAAAGTCGATCACGTCCATGGCTAAGTGTTTCTTTATCGCAATCCTCAGTGCCCTCATGCTTATCTCCCTGTGGTGACAAGGAGGCTCAACTGCAAGTGCTAGAGTCGAATACAAGAAAGTTAGAAGACCGCACAATCAAACTACCCCGGATGGAAATTAGAGGAGCATTAGGAGAACGAATTAATTGCCAACAAAGCTAGAGAAAATGAAACGACACGGTAAATTCGTCAGGAAGAAAAGTGGCATACAAAAAAGACTGAATATGTTTTTTTCTGGAATAAAGTTATTTCTACAACTCAAAATTTGAAAATTGTACCAGCAAATGTTTCAAATGTTCCTGGATCTGCGTTAGGTAGAGCCTCAGCTGCGTCAAGACAGAAACAGAGGTCTGAATCACCCAGTTGTGCTTTTGCTTCGAATTCATACAACGCCAGCAGTAATAACGATTCATCTGGAAGGGATGAATTACTATTGATTTTTAACTCATATAACTGGAGCAACTATGTTGAGACGAACGTAACTTGAAAGGTCATCCATTCTTGAGTCTAACATAAGGCAAAGGAACCTTTGAGTCCAACTTTGGAATAATTATTCGATTCACAAAAAATACAACCTTTTAAAGTTAATTTACAACCCAGTTTGAAAATTGAAAAAAGAAAAAAAGTCCTCACAATGCGTAAATATCTTATCAACGCCCCACAGTTTTAGCCCGCTTGAGAAGCACTAAAAATTGTGGTTAGCACCTTTCAGGCTGCTACCTAAGCCTCCGATTCCAATCTTCTTTCGTAAGACGCGGGATGCATCAACATATTCTAGACACTGCTTTAAAAGCTTAGTCTGAAAAAAGAAAGGAACAAAAAGAAGGATTGTTTAGACGGAGCTAAAATTCATCTCAGAATGAAAATTCAGCAAGTATATTTTCAATTCATCCTAAGTTTCATAAGCTGTTAAGATTGTCATTCTTAGCCAGAGGTCATTCCTCAGTATTGCACTTTGCGTCCTCCGTTTGGCATGAAAAATTTCGTAATCAGGCAAATAAGTGCGCACGTTTTCAAATAACACGGTATTGTTTTACAATCGATAACCAGGTTAAAAGGTCGTAAATGACAAAAGTTTGCCCATAATATCACCTAAACAAGCAAGGCGATTCTGAGGAACCACCTTAATCAGTTCTAGGCTATGACCGGGGTAATCCCTCTCTCTTTTTTATTTTTTGCTAACCAATTAACTGGTAGTTAATTAAGAACGCTCGTTGAAAAAAGGGAAACCACATCGAACTGTTCCATCCTCATCGTGGGATAGAGAAGTACTGTTGAGGGGACATCTCGTAAAATAAAGACGACTTTGAGACGCGGATGGGAACGGGATGTTGGTACTTTGCCCTGCACTTACTAAAGACCTTTGTCTGCCTTGTTTGGTCGAAGACACCGCAGTCGATATGGTCAATTCCCATCTTCGTCTCAAAAACATCTTTACTTTACTTCCCTAAAGTTAAACTATTGCTCTGTGACCGAATTAGTTTAGTTTTTTTACGTGATTGTATTATCAATTTGTATTATATGATTTACTGTTCGGTCTGAAAGACGTTTGCAAAACCTTTTCGTCTCCATCGCTTTGCTCTCTTGCTGCTTGAACTGCAGAAGCTGCTGCCATCACCAAACAATTTTTTTGACGAACCAAATTGGATGATTCCATGGGACACAGACAAGAGAACTTGAAAAAAAAAAGACAGTGATGATGTCTGGACTAATCACATTCAAGCATTTATATCAATGAAAAACTTGTACTAAATATTTCCAAAACTAACCCCTTATGCCCACTCTGAGTCCATTCTATCTAAAAGGAAATTGTACGGTCCAATATAACTACTAAGTTAAACAATAATATGTTTTCCCTGGACAAATAGGTAAAAACTTCAAAATACGCACCTTGTAACAGAATACGAAAAGTTCCTGCATATCTGCACAACAATCGGTACTTTCTAAAGCTAGATTCCACGCTGAGGATAACAAAATAGACTTATTATATGTATCAAGTTTTCTGTTATCATTTGTTTTATTTCGGAGGAAGGGGGTATTTTTCTTTTAAGTTTTTGTCTAGTAGGTGACTAGAAAATCGCATGGTAAATGATACTATCTTGATTCCTTTCCTCTGTAAAAAACAATCGTCTCTAAATTAAGAACTGAAAATAAATTCTAGCGCCAGATATTAAACTACTTGAGATCCCAACTGTTTTCTGTCTTCAACCATGTCCTTTCCTGACAGGCGTATTTGTTTAATAGGGTTAAAGCTGAAATTTGCATGAATTCTCTGATGTCCAAAGGAGCAATAGGCAGTGATCACATATTCCATATCCTCGTAATGTATCAAATTAAAATAATCTCTTGATTAAATATATAGTATCTGCATGATGTCCTTTTATTTAACTGGATATCGAGCACGGTAAGCATAAACTTCATGTATAATTCACACCTGATTTTAAGATCTCTCCTCGTTTTTGAAAGCTGCAATGTCTGACATATAATTTTTCGCCCCAGTGAAATACAAAAGTATGAAATAGACAGGATAAACTTACCAATTTTCATAAACCATGCGGCTTCTGTTAGCACATTAGAATCCCTGACCAGTTCCATCTGATTCAAGTGATCCAAAGCTAAAAGGGGTTAAGCAAACTTTACAGATAAAAACTACGAACAGAGTAAGGATCCTGCCATTCATCAAGTTGTCCGCTATTTGGGACTCAGTTAAAAATATTTGGCGCTGAATCCGGTGGAAGAAGAAGAGGTCACGATAATAATACCAGGGGTAAGGAAGTTACCTCTATGAAAGGGATACTTTCATTGAAACCTTCCTATAAAACATCTAAAAATGTATTTCACTTACCAGTTTGTAGGTAACGCAGAAAGCTGCTGTGATCTTCCCTGAATCAACGGAAAGAAGCCGCAGAATTGATTCATGATGACAAATTTGATGATGAAAGACAGTCATTGGGCCATATAAGGTACGGTGAACAGTCATGTTATAAAACAAAACATTTTGTGACACTGTTTTCTAAATTCTAACTTGTATAAAAGTATCCATTTCTATTTGTTTTTTTGTTTTTCCTTGGAACATTTCTTGTATTGGTTTTCGACTTTATGTGTTTATGATAGTGTAATGGTGCGATGGCATTGGCGCATATCGAAGGGAATTAATCTCCAATTCACCCTTCTCCTTTTTTTTACCTCGCCTTAATAATAAGTATCCGGGTAGAATTCCTCAACTTACTTTGCTCCAGAATCTGTAGAATGCGTCAGTTTTAATCTTGTAAGACATCTATTGATGACAATTTTTTAAATTAGTGATCACCGCTAATCTTTCTCTTCCAAAAAAAGGAACGCCTCCTGATCTCCACGTCCTATTCTTAATTCTCCGAGCAGAGAATAACAAGTGGGGTTGCCTCACGGATTTTACAGATACATTCGGTAAAATGAAGTACTCACACCAAGATAAAATAAACTGTCTCAGTGAAATAAACAAACTGAGCCTGGCAATTCTGAACAACAAGCATTGGAGGTAAATTGATAAAGAAACCAAAAGAAACTAAGAATTGAAGGCACGCACCGTTTTCTTGGTCAAGCAAACACATAGCTCATCAAACCGTGTCAGCAGCACCTCTGTCTATTTTCATTACAAGAAATTTAAGCGAGATACAAACAGAGGAGCACATTTGAATGATTACCTAAGTGAAGTCAGAACCTGCTGGTTATCTGCGCTGCTCGCTACGACTTTTTCGAGGGCACTGACAGCTACGTTATGGTTCTTTTGCTGAAAGGCAAAGTGCAAGTCATTCTGTTTAGTCAACCTTGCTGACTACAGACTACATTTTCAATGATCTTACACTTTCTAGCAACAAATCATTATTGTGGGAAATAATATGAAGGAAGAAATAGCAAGAGTATATAGATGGCAAGAGATTAGCGGCATAAGAGGCATCCAGTGAAATTGCCTCTCTACATTCAATCTGTCAAGAACTCAAGTTTTCTTAATTTCTATTCAAATTTCCTATTTTCATTCCCTCTGCGCAAGGATCTGATGAATTTTAGTTACGCCCTTGATCACGCTTCATTCAAGTTGAAATTTTACCAATGTCATCGTGGTGTAATCCCAGGTCACTATTTTAGTGAATTCAATCTACAAGAGCAAAGAGGTAAACCAACGCGGAACTTAAACAATAGTGCGCATATGCCGTCCGTCTGTATGTACATGAAATTTTACCTCCAGAGCTTGCTGTGCAGCAAGACAGAGCAGCCCATGCGCATCAGTTTCTGATACAATCTTATCGTAATTTGAGCCAATCTCACTCATCTTTGTCATTGCGTCTATAGCTACAACAAA